>NW_006770904.1:987097-999685 GCF_000442215.2 Lipotes vexillifer
GTAGGGAACGAACACAAAGAGACTTCCTTCCTTTCCTTCCTCCCTTCCCTCCTTCCTCCCTCTGTCCCTCTCTTTTTCCTTCTTTCTTTCTTTCCCTCTTTCTTTCTTTTTTCTTCCTTCTTTCCTTCCTTCCTTCCTTCCTTCCTTCCTTCCTTCTTTCTTTCTTTCTTTCTTTCTTTCTTTCTTTCTTTCTTCCTTCCTTCCTTCCTTCCTTCCTTCCTTTCTTTCTTTCTTTCTTTCAAGTTTGTTCTTTAGGCAAAGGCAGGCAGTCTTTGAAAATCATAGGTTGGTCTTGTTAACATTGCTTCACTGTAGAAACAGAGACTATGTTACCTTCCAAGGTGAAGTTCAGTCAGGGCTCCTGCTAGGGCTCAGGAAGAAGCTGCCCCTCACCTCTGCCTTCTAAGGGATTTCACCCCCTTGTGAGCAGGATCGTCCTTACACTGTCAGAGTGAGATGGCACTCTCTCCAGATGTTAGAATTTGGAAAAAAAATATTGGTTGGACCTCAAAACATAAGTGTAAATTGTAATTCTGAGGCTTTGAAGAAGAAAGGGAATGTTTCCAAATTTTCAACATTTATTGCTCCCCAAATGGTAATTATAGAATAAGCAATGATTTATCAGTGATAAGATTAGAGTCACCTCAACCAGTGCAAAAAATTAGATGGATATTCATAAGACAGATGTTCCTTGAGATAATTCCTGCCAATGAACTCAAATTTGGGCTTCATCCAAAGGGCATCCATAAAAAGACTCAGATAACTGAAACTGGGGACAATGGAAGGATTATGAATATTCTGGTGTATCATCTTTTTTTCTGAAAGGCTTTATATATTACTAATTTTTCTTTAAGAACAATAGATAATAATGGTAACTCATTTCTGATTCTCTTGGTCACTTCAAATAAAAGTAGGAGTCAAAATAACTCTTGTAATGTCATGGTGACGAAGTCTATTCTATACAGTTTCATTAAAATAATTGCTACTTGCAGGCTAACAAATTGTACCCAGCTCCCCTGGGTTTTGTTTTCTCTGAACAACATTTGGAACAAGAAAAAACAAATATAATTGCAGAGTGATGAATTGGATTTAGTCGTGGCTGATTCAGGCCTGGGCGATGGCTCTAAAATTCTTGCCTATGAGTCTGGACCTGTTGAATCATGGAAGATCAGCAGTGCTAGGGTGCTCTATGCTGGTGTAGTGTAAACTCGAAGCCATTAAAGGACCTAGAGCAAGAAACAATTATGCTCTGGGTTGCCTGGGGGATGAATACACTTCAAAATACCTAGACAGGTACCTAAAAATAGGAGGGCTCTTCAAACTCCTTAATAAATCTGGTGAGAAATGATTATTGGTGGATATTTCTGTGTGGGGCTTTTTCTTAAAAATCAAATTGACAGTTGATTTTCTGGCTCTTAGTTTAATAGTAGTAGAGTGAGAAATGCCATGAAGATAAAAATACTGGGCTCAAAGTATAGTTGAGATAATTAATCTCAATTCTCTTGACTTTTATATTTTTATTTGAGATAATTTTGTCATTTTTATTTAAGAAGTCTTGGAAGTTGTGGCACATGGTTTAAGCTACACTTGAATAACCTTACCTACACCTTCAAAACCTTGCATGTGCATGTTTCAGAAATTTTCAAGAGTCTGGTGTCAACTATTTTTTGTTTAACAGCCAGTCCTTACCAAGAAACATCAAACATGAAATTTACTTCCAAAAAGTTCAATTCCTTATTCAGCTAATGACTTATTAGATTAAGTCACCTATGTGAGGCAAATATACTCAGAAATGACATATTCTACCGGATCCTAGAGGAGGAAGCGAAGATAGGTTTGCCTTGAAGAAAGGATACACCTCAATTTTTCAATCTAAAATTTTGAACAAATTTTACACTCAATGGATATATAAATGGGTAGGATTTCATTCTTTCTCTATTGAATCAGTTTCTCCTACAGAAACATTAAAAACCAACCCTGATAAAGTAGCAGGATACAAAATTAATGCACAGAAATCTCTTGCATTCCTATACACTAATGATGAAAAATCTGAAAGAGAAATTAGGGGAACACTCCCATTTACCACTGCAACAAAAAGAATAAAATACCTAGGAATAAACCTACCTAAGGAGACAAAAGACCTGTATGCAGAAAACTATAAGACACTGATGAAAGAAATTAAAGATGTTACAAACAGATGGAGAGGAGAATCCTAAAGATGCTACCAGAAAACTACTAGAGCTAATCAATGAATTTGGTAAAGTAGCAGGATACAAAATTAATGCACAGAAATCTCTGGCATTCCTATATACTAATGATGAAAAATCTGAAAGTGAAATCAAGAAAACACTCCCATTTACCATTGCAACAAAAAGAATAAAATATCTAGGAATAAACCTACCTAAGGAGACAAAAGACCTGTATGCAGAAAATTATAAGACACTGATGAAAGAAATTAAAGATGATACAAACAGATGGAGAGATATACCATGTTCTTGGATTGGAAGAATCAACATTGTGAAAATGACTCTACTTCCCAAAGCAATCTATAGATTCAATGCAATCCCTATCAAACTACCACTGGCATTTTTCACAGAACTAGAACAAAAAATTTCACAATTTGTATGGAAACACAAAAGACCCCGAATAGCCAAAGCAATCTTGAGAACAAAAAATGGAGCTGGAGGAATCAGGCTGCCTGACTTCAGACTATACTACAAAGCTACAGTAATCAAGACAGTATGGTACTGGCACAAAAACAGAAAGATAGATCAATGGAATAGGATAGAAAGCCCAGAGATAAACCCATGCACATATGGTCACCTTATCTTTGATAAAGGTGGCAGGAACGTACAGTGGAGAAAGGACAGCCTCTTCAATAAGTGGTGCTGGGAAAACTGGACAGGTACATGTAAAAGAATAAAATTAGAACACACCCTAACACCATACACAAAAATAAACTCAAAATGTATTAAAGACCTAAATGTAAGGCCAGAAACTATCAAACTCTTAGAGGAAAACATAGGCAGAACACTCTATGACATAAATCACAGCAAGATCCTTTTTGACCCACCTCCTAGAGAAATGGAAATAAAAACAAAAATAAACAAATGGGACCTAATGAAACTTAAAAGCTTTTGCACAGCAAAGGAAACCATAAACAAGACCAAAAGACAACCCTCAGAATGGGAGAAAATATTTGCAAATGAAGCAACTGACAAAGGATTAATCTCCAAAATTTATAAACAGCTCATGCAGCTCAATAACAAAAAAACAAACAACCCAATCCAAAAATGGGCAGAAGACCTAAATAGACATTTCTCCAAAGAAGATATACAGACTGCCAACAAACACATGAAAGAATGCTCAACATCATTAATCATTAGAGAAATGCAAATCAAAACTACAATGAGATATCATCTCACACCAGTCAGAATGGCCATCATCAAAAAATCTAGAAACAATAAATGCTGGAGAGGGTGTGGAGAAAAGGGAACCCCTTGCACTGTTGGTGGGAACATAAATTGATAGAGCCACTATGGAGAACAGTATGGAGGTCCCTTAAAAAACTAAAAATAGAACTACCATATGACCCAGTAATCCCACTACTAGGCATATACCCTGAGAAAACCATAATTCAAAAGGAGTCACGTACCACAGTGTTCATTGCAGCACTATTTACAATAGCCAGGACATGGAAGCAACCTACGTGTCCATCGACAGATGAATGGATAGAGAAGATGTGGCACATACGTACAACGGAATATTACTCAGCCATAAAAAGAAACAAAATTGAGTTATTTGTAGTGAGGTGGATGGACCTAGAGTCTGTCATACAGAGTGAAGTAGGTCAGAAAGAGAAAAACAAGTGCCGTATTGTAACACATATATATGGAATCTAAAAAAAAAAAGGTTCTGAAGAACTTAGGGGCAGGACAGGAATAAAGATGCAGACGTAGAGAATGGACTTGAGGACACAGAGAAGGGATAGGGTAAGCTGGGATGAAGTGAGAGAGTGGCATGGACATATATACACTACCAAATGTAAAAGAGATAGCTAGTGGGAAGCAGCCGCATAGCACAGGGAGATCAGATCTCTGCTTTGTGACCACCTAGAGGGGTGGGATGGGGAGGGTGGGAGGGAGACGCAAGAGGGAGGGGATATGGGGATATATGTATGTGTATAGCTGATTCACTCTGTTAAACAGCAGCAACTAACATAACAATGTAAAGCAATTATACTCCAATAAAGATGTTAAAAATAAAAAGCAACCCTGAATATCCAGGAAGACCTAACAGCCTATGTTATGCAGTGCCACTTCTCACTACAGAGTATACAATATTTTGTGACCTTAAGGAGATTACAGAGCTATCTTTTTCTTGTCCCCATTCTCTTCCTCCTTCCTTTAAGTTTTGGCGGTGGCAGGGTCAGTAAACCAAATGGGGTATGAAGATTGGGCAATTTTAAAACATTTTCAAATCCCTTTGCTTTTAGTATTTGAGGCAAAGAAGCAGCCCTATTTTTATCTAAAGAGTATGGGTTAGCATCTCCAAGCTGCCCCTGGGCAAGGAGTGAAGGACAGGAGACTGGCAGTTTCAGAGAGCACTTGGACTCACCTAGGAGGAGCAAAATTCTCCTTGTGAATTCCTTCAAATCACTGAAGCTGCCTGTCAGATTCAATCTGAGTGTTCTGGCACATCCGTCAGGGCCTGGGGCCATCCCCTGCTGCCAGGGTCCTGAGTCACCCAGAGAGCAATGCCAGGGAGGCTGGCCCTCTGACTGTAAGAAGTGTCAGTGGGCTTTGTTCCCCAAAAGTCACACATGCCCTGGGGTGGACAGCCTTCTGGAAATGAAGATTCTGTGCATAAGATGAAGAGAAAGATAGAAAGGAAGGAAAGAGGCTGAAGAGAAAGGAGGAAGATAGGGGTGTGAGCAGAAAGGCATAAAGGAATAACTGGACATTTTGTCTTCAGGAATAAAACCCATTTCCATGCCATCCCCCTAAGATTCATTCATCCAAGTATCACTGTGCTTCTGGTAGCAAAGGTCTGCTTGACTCCAATCAGAGTTTCTCCAAGCATTTACATAATATATGTCTTGATCTGGGGATCTGCAGATGTTGGGGGTCAGGGGGTATATCACCCAGAGGAATTCTCCCCAGGAGTAAAAGGGTTTTGCTTTTCAAACATGAGCTGCCCATGGAAGAACTTTCTCCTAAGAGTTGCATGTTGAACAAGTACTCATGAGGATTAAAGAAATAATTTTATGTCTCATGAGGACTGGGATGGCCATTCCCATGGGAAAAGGAGAGCAGCACACACAAGCTTGTTTTTGATAAGAACTTAATAATTTAAAAGAGGGTGAGAATCTCAGCCAAGGTTAGCCATGTAAATAGTGGGAGTCTAAAACAGACACCAACAGCATAATGTTGATAATGATTCATCTGCGAAGGATCCCTGTGATGGACAGCGTTAGGGGTAGGGTGGCAGGAATTGGTGGATCTCTCTCGACACAGAACTAGTAGATAAAGGTTCATTTGTTTATAACTAGCTAGTTGCTACTGGAAACATTGGGTCTAGCCAATATTTCGGATGGTTACATTATAAAAAGTCCAGTAGCTACTTGCTACTGGAAATATTGGGTCTAGCCAAAATTCGGATGGTTACATTATAAAAAGTCCAAATCTTTGCATCAGTTTTCCAGGTGGGATGTAAAGTGATGAAACAAGTTTAAATACTTTTGCCATTTCTCCTCTTTTTGATAATCATCCTTTTATTCTCCTTCTCTTCCTAACCTCCTGCTCTTTTTAATAAAGTATTATCCATCTATTTATTTGTTTTCCTCTTTATCCTTTTAAATTACACAAGAAATGTGAATACACTCATATGGTGAGAGTTTCAAATATTATGAACATACATAGAACAAACATGAAAGCCCACTGCATGTATCCCTGTATTCCCACTCCCCTCTTCAGAAGAAATCTCTATCAATAGTTTGGTATTTATCCTTTCAGTTATGCATATGTACATATACATATACACCTACACTTACACTTATATATACACATGAACTACACACATGCATATACTACCTACATATATGTTATGTACATACATATACATGCATACATATACACACATGCATACATATACACATACATGCATACATATAAATATATACATACATACACATATAATCTACTTACTTAACCAGTATCATATTATTCTTCTTATTAAAATCTTCAAGAGATAGATGAAAATTTTGGTAATATATTATTATTTTAAGAGCCCCAAGTCTAGTAACACCTCAAAACTAGTGTGTAAAATATGTAATCAGACATGCTTTTTCAAGCACACATGGCTTCTATCCCCATTTAATAGTAAAAGTAGATCAGGGCTAAATTCTATTAGCAAATCATGGTTATTTCTTTTCATCTGTATGTTACATGTACTGATTGGAGGGGTAATAAGTAAGTTTTGGGGAGACTTGGTAAAATATTCTCCCAAATTTTTGAAATCACCAATTCAGTTAGAGAATTCCACAGGCATGAGTTCTTACATGAACTTGGAGGTACAATGATTAACGACCTAAGCATTTCAGTTTTAGCTTCAAGTCTAAAAGTGGAAAGAGACCCACCCATAATTAATGAAGCAATGTTGACTTAGATAGGCTGGTAGGCTCTTTTTCCATAGAGAAAATAACTGTATCAGTTTTAAAAACAAAACTCAGGACTTACCTATTCAAGAAAACTTGCTATACGAAATCCAAACGTTTTAAAAAAAAACTATCAGAGCTTGATGTTTCACCAATCAAACAGATTCCTAATTTTATAAATACTTTCACCATGGGATTAAAATAAAGATTAACTGACCTCACTCATTTACTCAATTACTCATTTAATTAAATTTTCAGAAGTGATCTACTCCCAAACCCTTAGGAATATCACAACCCTATAGTACAAGTTCTATCCAGAAATGCTGAAAATTCAGTCTTTCAAAAGATGCAACATAATCAGTCATTGAAGTTACCCTAGAATAGGAGATAGCAAAGCTTTCAAAATTTAAAGTTGGAAGACAATTTCTAACCCCTATAATAAATGTGGAATTGGGTCAGGTAAGAATTATATCAGCTTTTTTAAATAGAAGAGGCAAAAGGGAATAATTTGAACCTTATTTTACTTAGGTGCTATCTATATACTGATGACTGTCATGTTAATATTTTTGGCCATTTTTTTCTGAGTTCAGTCTTGTATATACAAAGGTCAACTTTCATCTATCTCCACTTGGATGTCTCACAGGAATTGCGAATGTAATATCCCAAATTACTGAATTCTTCATTTCTGCTGCCCTTCCCCCACCTTATAAACCTACCCTTTCCAAGGATATCCTTCTCAATAAAAGACCCCAATTATCTGCTCAGTTGCTCTACTAAAAAATGTAGGATTATTCTTGTCTCCTACCTTTCCCTCAAATGTTACTCTTGATGCATCACCAAACCTTGTTGATTTCACTTCGAAATAGGCCTCAAATCTTTCCATTTCCACTCTAGTCTAGGCCACTATTACATCTTACCCAGAATGCTGCAAGAACTTCCAAAATGGTATTCTTATTTTTTAAAATTTATTTATTTATTGGCTGTGTTGGGTCTTCGTTGCTGCCTGCGGGCTTTCTCTAGTTGCAGAGAGCGGAGGCTAGTCTTTGTTGCTGTGTGCAGGCTTCTCATTGCAGTGGCTTCTCATGTTGCAGAGCACGGGCTGTAGGTGCACGGGCTTCAGTAGTTGTGGCTCGCGGGCTCTAGGGAGCAGGCTCAGTAGTTGTGGCACACGGGCTTAGTTGCTTCGTGGCATGTGGGATCTTCCTGGACCAAGGATCCAACCCGTGTCCCCTGCACTGGCAGGCACATTCTTAACCTCTGTGACATCAGGGAAGGCCAGTATTTTTATTTTTAATTTTACTGTCTCAATTTCCATTTTCCAGATAGCAACCAGAGTAATCTCAAAATCCTTGAATAGTTTCCTATTTTACTTGAAGTAAAACCTTGTCACCTTAAAGTGGCTTATATCTAGGGTGACCATCTGTCTTGGTTTGCCAAAGACAATCCTGTTCATATCAGTTGACTTTGTTTTTATAATGACCATTCCCTTTCATTTCTAAAGTGTCCTGGTTTGGATGGTACGTTAGGATGACTTACTTTTAAGGCTCTGCATGATTTGGCATCTGTCCTCTCTTCAACTTTAAGTCAGGCTGTTCTGGCCCTTGTTCATGTTACTCCAGCCACATCAATCATCTTTCAGCTCCTCAAATATGACAAGGTCCTTACTACCTCAGGATCTACAAACCTGGTTATTTCTTTCCATCTTTTCAGTTTCAGCTTAAATACCATCCTCTGAGGGAATCCTTCTCTAATTGATTGCCCAAACTATCAAGAAGATTTGCCCCCTCCTAAACCTCTCTGACAGAACCATGTTTTTTCTTCCCTAGCAACACATGAATATTTACAAGTATACGTTTATCTGTGTATTTGTTGGTACAATGGAGAGTTTTCTTTATGGAAAATTTGCTCCAAATGGGAAGAGAACATGTGTGTTTTGTTTCACCATTGAAAACTCTGTGCCTAGTCCAGTGCCTGGGACACAGTAAGCTTTCAGTATTTGTTGAATGGATGAATGAATGAATAAGTATATGAAATGGATTATCTGTGATCATAAATTAGGAGAATTTAAGACTGATCCAACTTTGGGTGCAATGGGAAGAAAACCAGCCACAAAAACTGTAAGCTTCTCGAAAATCAGTCATAGTCCTATCTTTGATTTGTGAACAATTATCAATTGTCTTGAAGAACTGAGCTAGGGACTGAGAATGCGAAAGTGAATAAAATACAGTGTCTTCTTCAGGAGTTGACAATCCTTTTGAAGAGATATACAAAACAAGTTATTTCAGCACAATTTGGAGCACAGAAAAGAAATAACCTAATGCAGACTGGAGTTTGAGGAATCCTTTCTCAAGGAGGTGACTCCAAAATTGATTGGTTCAGACATAGATCAAATGTAACATTATGATTTTTGAAATAAATCATGAATGAATAGATGCATTAAATGCATTAAATAGGTGAGTGAACATCTGCGTGGTAAGGAGATAGTATTAACCTTTAGATGAGAAGTTTACAAAGTTTTTGGTCTCAGGACTACTTTACACTGTTAAAAATGATTGTGGATGGATCCTAAAGAACTTTAGATTATAGAGGTTACTTCAATCTATATTTACTGTTAGAAATTATAGCTGAGGCATCTAAAATATTTACCCATTCATTTAAGAATAACAATAAATTTATTATATGTCAACATAAATAACCTATTTTTATGAAAAGCAACTATATTTTCCAAAACAAGAATCAAATTCAGTGAGAACAGTGGCATTGCTTTACGTTTTTGCAAATCTCTTCTCTGGCTTGAGAGAAGACAGTTGGGTTCTCATAGCTGTTTCTGCATTCCATCTGCTGGGTTATGTTGATTTTTTTAAAGTGTATGAAGAAATTCCAGCCTCATAAAGATAAATCATTGAAAAAGTGAAGAATTCACAGACCACCTGAAAGAGAACTGCTACTGAGACAATAACCTCCCATTGGATTTTGGCTGGTAAGCGTTAAGCAGAGAAATGACTTGACCTGATTTGTGTTTTAGGTAGGTTATTTTAGCAGCTGCGTGGTCAATAAATTTGAATGAATGAGGCCACGAATTTGGAGGCTAGCCCATATGGTAACGTAAAGGAAGTGAAAGGGCCAAGGCACTCTTAGTTGTTACAAATGAGGGAAAGAAGGAAGAAGAGGCTGAGTGCATGGAGGTGGAACACAGGTTTCTTTTTGGGATGACAGAGACTATACTGTTGCTGCCAAATGTACTAAAGATGACATTTGGAAGATTGAATCTTTGTGAGGTAGGAGGAAGGGGTAAAAAGTACTATAGTGAACTATTGTATAGAGCATCCAGGTAAAGGTGTTGGGAAGACGTTTTATCATGTGAGTCTGAGATACAGGGGAAATGCTCATGGTGGGGGAAGACAACTGTAAGTCATTAGTTAATAAGTGGAGGCTAAATATTTGAGAATGGAGTAATTTTCCAGAAAGAACAAATAGAGTGGGAAGACTGAGCAAGAACAGACACCAGCAAACAGCAAAATTAGGGTTGGTTTTGGGCAGAGAGAATCCCACAAAGTGACCAAGAATAAGAATCACCAAGAAGGTGTGGTGTAACTAAAACTGTGAGAGTGGCAAGTTCGTGAAAGCTCTGATGATGAATGGGTCAGCTATAGCAGAAAGATCAAGATAATAACAGAGACATGGTTATTGGTGTTCTTAGAACAGAATTAGTGCAGTGGATTGGGGAAGAATGTAATTCTAGATTGCAGAGGGATGAAGAATAAATTGGGGTACAAGCAGAATGAGCAAATATAACTTTTTCTTAAAACTTTGGCTGAGAATAGAATGAAGAACAATGCTATAAACCAGACAGTGAAGAGAGTTTGTCTGATTAGCATAGAGGAGACTTGAGTATGTTGATAGGGTGAGGCAATGAAACCAGTTGAGGGAAGAAGTTGAAGACACGTGTCATTAATCATCATGGAATATTCTGGAAGATAAAGGAAAATACATTATCAAGAGAGCAAGTAGAATATCTTTCCCTTTCTCGATTTCTCTCAAGCATCACAGAATATTGATGTATTTTCAGAGAAAATACAAAGTTGTAAAGACTAAGAAATTCAGCAATAAGCAATAAGTCATTTGTGTGGTTACTAACAGTAACTTTTCTACATGTACTAACATGGGATGAGAAACAAGAAACAAATACTCCGCCCAAAAAGGGATGGGAAAGACCAGTGAATAGGAGAGAGAAGGAGAAAAGGTAAAGATGAGATAGATTAGAAACTTTTTCCCTACCCTACTGATGACAAGGTGCTCCTTAGGAAGGAGAGGCTGGCCATGATACAATGTGCTTATGCAGAGTAAAGTGCATGTAGTTCTCATTACACAGAGCAAGTGTGATTTTTCTCACATTTTTTGAGGATAATCTTTTTATTATCCTCAAAAAGAACTGAATTAAGAAAAAAACTTTTTAGGGAACTTTTTCTAAATTGTTTCTTGGAACACTAGTGTCCTTTGAAATGTTAATAAATCATTAAAAATAAAAGGAGGTGGTGGTCTACAGGCAAATTAGTTTGGAAAACACTGAGTTAAAGCCAAACAGATTTCTTAACAGAAGGACTTCTCAGAATCATTAGTATAATTACATGCATTGGGAGTTATTCAAGTGAGTGATACAGTAGGCACCATTTCCCAAACTGAATCATTGTTTTCATTGAACTATTATTTTCATTGAACACTTACTGACTTCTTGCCAGAAACTGGTGTACCAAGGAGCACAGTTTGCAAAACACTGCTCTAAGGTATTGTTAAAATCAGTAGTGCCTACCTGATTAATTAGGGTCATGATTCTTGTGTCTAGAATAGTTAAATTGATAAGATACCCCTTTAAAGAACTCTGTCTCAAAGCTTATTTCTAAATAAGTATACTGTAACTCATCAACACACCACAGTGATTTCTAGTTTTGGTGCTATGATTTTCTGTGTTTGATTTTATAATACCTACCCACTTCTGAAAAATGCTCCATGGCCATAGTGGACTCTCAATAACAATGTTTTAATTGATGCCTTTATATTTTAGATGAATTTTTAAGTAATTTTGCTGTTGAGGTCAGTGGTGACATCAATGGGAAGGGAAAACCAGAGGAAGGCATTGTCAGTGTTTATGCCCCAGGAAGAAATATGCTGTGCCCAGCGCATCCATGAAGACCACAGACAGGCCAACAATTGTTTGGCTCATCCAACAAGTTTTTGTCATTTGGTTCCAATAGGAACCAGATGAGCTTGTGGAAAATACTGCATCTGGATTTTTTTTAACTCATGATATTCCTTTATAAGAAGAATATCACATGGACTTTTATTCATTTGAAATTCAGAATGTGTTTGAATTCCAATTCAATCTAGGTGCTGTGGGAATTACCAACAAGTAAAAGGCAGGATCCCTGCTCGTATAAGCTTACACCTGGCTTGAGTAGGTAAGAGAAAAAATGAAAAAACTAAAATAATATCAAAGTTAAATTGTGTTGCACATTAAATATAAAGCATCATAGGGCAGCACATGCTTAACTGAAATAAAAAGTAAACAAGGTAGTATGAGTCACATCTAAGTGCTTATATGTATATGAATTGAATTATCATTCACACATATATGTCTTCTCAGGAACATGCAGCACCAAGTTAAAGTCGCAACAAGACAGTCAGGGCTGCTTTTATTGTTTTGGGATACTGAGGAGAGAGTTGAAACACGTCTGCTCCTTCCACAAGTCAAGTAACAGCTGAGAGCACAGCACTACCCATGTGTCCCTGGAGCCCCCCAGCCTCCATCTCCATTGACTTGGATCTCAAAAAGTTTAAGTTCAGGTCTGGACTAAAGGAGAGACTCCACCCCTCAACCTGGATCTCAAGAATCTGGTCTGACACCCAAACCAGACTTCTGCTAACAGCCAGGCATT
>NW_006770904.1:999695-1000027 GCF_000442215.2 Lipotes vexillifer
CAAATTTGTGGAGGGGACTGCTTTATTTTCATTCTCATTTTCTTTTTTTCCAGCTAAAAAAGCTTCCTGGCGTTGCCCTTCCTGTAAAAACATGATTAATATTCAGACCTTGATTAGATCCAAACTTCTATAGAGAGCAATGAACAGGTTGTTCTGTTCTTTCTCTCCAGCTGAGAACTCAGGGAAAGAACGTCGTTTAATGTCTTTTCTGCCTCAGGGAGATCCTTGGTGACTTTGTTCACTGTGTTACAGACATCACAGGGATGTGCCCTATGCTTTCAGTGAAAACTTGCATCCTAAATCCCTTTTTTTTTTTTTTTTTTTTTTTTTTC
>NW_006770904.1:1000449-1009742 GCF_000442215.2 Lipotes vexillifer
CCCGCATCCCCCGCATCGGCAGGCGGACTCCCAACCACTGCGCCACCAGGGAGGCCCCTAAATCCCTTTTGAAATGAGCCGGTAAGAATATATAACAAAGAAATGGTGGGCTAGTGAGAGTTGAAAGATTGTAGTTTTCAACCAGCAGCTCAATTTGATAGCTCTTTACCCTATACAAATTGTTAGCATTTATTAAAATGTATAAAAATATGGAATGGAGGAGTTTCTAATTGGGCTAGAGTTTCTAGGTTTACTAGAACTAGATATACATGGCATCAAGGCATATTCAGGACATGTTAGGTCTAGACAAAAGTCAATAAACTAAAAAGAATTGACATATGAAAAATTACTGTTCACGGAGGTATATTCCAGGCATCTACTTGCAATAAAATATTATCAATGGTGATTTTGGTAGCAAATACCATTTCCTGAACACAGTGAAGCTCCTAACCATATGCTATAAATATATTTTCACACTTTTTTTATGATTCATATTTTGTTTACTGGGTTTATTTGCATTTCATTTTTTTCCAAAATGCATTCTTGGTCATGATGTTTATTTAACAAATAATAGTCTAAGTAGTGTGACAAGAAAGTGATAAGCCAATCAATAAATGCATGTAACTGTAAGCAGCCAGCAACCATGGAAATCTCAAATGGAGTTGACACCTATGTGAAAATAAAATAACATAAATAAATATTTCATAAATTTTATAATTAGATGTAAATACATAATGATAATATTTAGGGGTTGAAGTATATATGTCTACATAGATATATGAACATAACTTGTATAATCTGTTATAAGCATGTATATTAATAAACACATAAGGGAAAAGAGAAGAAAAACTAATTCATTGGAATTACATGAAAGTAGGAACAAATATTTCAACTTTATTTCATTTTGACACAGTTGCACAGAAGTCAGTTCTGTGGAGTTTTGAGGGCATTTTATTTCCCTAATTAGCTATTCCTGAGGATAGAAAATAAAGTACTCTTAGTTTTAAAGACATGAACTAAAGTGAGGGGTTAGCAACTATCCATAAATGTTTATAACAAAACCACTTCCTTCCACTGCTCCCAGGTTTCAATAACTGTGGGTAATATTTTTAGCAAATTGTGAGACATTTCAGCAGGTATCAGCCGTGCTAGGTCCTGAGTGAATAAGGAGACAAAAAATTCTGGATTACTATTATTTTTCATTTATATACCAGGTGTTTGGGTTTTGAAAAGGAATCCATTATCAGAAAGAACAGATGATAGCTAAGCCCTATACATATCCTCTGGAACATAGCACTCATGATAGGGATGCATTTGGAACATCCAGATATAACAAGATTAAGAGAATAGTAGCATTTTCATGACGTTAAAAATGCATATTTCCAAAAATATAAGTTGGATTTATATATCATAGGCAGAAAATGAATACTATATGTTTGAAGGCCCCCAAATGAATTATTACCTCATCAAAAACCAGATCCATTTTGCCGTTACTAGGAGACAGGTGATGTGGACCTGGGGGGTAGGAGCATTCAATCACAGAACATTAGCTGTTTCTAATATTAAGTACCATGCTTTAAACAATGTAATTAAACAATGATTTCTTGACTTTTAAAGTGGTTCATTATTATTATTTAAAAAAAAACTTTGGCCTTGCCGCACAGCTTGTGAGAACTTAGTTCCCCAACCAGGGATGGAAACTGCTCTTCCGGCAGTGGAAGCACGAATCAACCACTGGCCCTCCAGGGAAGTCCCAAAATTTGTTCATTAACACTTTTTTCTCTGAAAATAAGGATTTAACATTTTTACATGCTTCCCCACCCCATCCTAATTATTAGTAACTGAACCATGTAGGGTACTATGATTTCATTTCCCTTTTTGTATATCTGATCATTTTTCCTGGAGTTAATTATTGCTTTACTTTTTGGTTTTCTATGCAGGTAATACAAATTCATCCCCAAGTACACCCAATAAATGAGTAAAACCCCTTTTCATGTAGTCAAATACTTCAGTTGAGCCTATCGTTTCTGTCTTTTTCTTGGAGTCAATTCTTTTGGAACCTTCTTCCTCCTGCTCCAATCTAGACAGATTTTGCCCTCCAGGCCTGCTACACGACTGTCTTCTTGGAGTATTTCTTCTGCATGATGGGAATACCTTCCATTTCTCTTATGTACTGGAGTCCCTATTTCCTAGATCCCATATCTTCCTCTCTCCTGAGGTACCTACTTCTTTAGTAACTCCTCTAATGAGTTTCTGGGATTTATTCTAGAATGTTCAGCCTAGAAGAGAGCCTGGTATACTACAGCCTGTAGGCCAAATTCCTTGCCTATTTTTGTATAATCCATGAGCTAAAAATGTTTTTTACATTCAAAAAATGTGGTTTTAAAAATTAAAAACAAAAACCAACAAAGAATAGCATATGGCAGAGATGACATGACCCATAGAACCTCAAATATTACTATCTTGTTCTTTACAGAAAAAGTTTGCCAGCCCTTGCACGGATTTTGTAAAGGTAAGTACTCTATACCAAATACTTTTCTTTATAAATTAGCTGGAGTGATTTGCATTATTTATATTAATGTGCCTGGTGCTTTCTTGTTTGTTTGCTTCATGATTTTAAATTACTGATTCAATATCTTAAATGGTTAGTTTTCTATTTCAAGATTATCTTTTTTTTTCTTGAGTCAGTTTTGATAACCTATTTTTCAAAATATGTGAGTTTTTTTGGGGGGGTTCTTGATTAATTCTACCAAGATGCTGTCAATTTTATTTGTATTTTCATAGAATAAACTTTTAGACTTGTTAAATCTCCATATTTTATCTCTGCCTAGTATGTTACTCATTTCAAATTTGGCTTTATCATTACAGTCTTCTACACTTTTTTCTGCCTTTTTAAATTTCTTAAGTTGGATGCTTATTACTTTAAATTTCAGCTTTTACCATTTTCTAACATGAAGATTTAAGCTCTCTACTTTTAAGTATTGCTTTTCAGTATCACTCATGTTTGATATGTAGTATTTTTGGCATTGAATAATTCTAATTTTTTACTTTCATGATTATTGTTTTGTAACTCAGAGGTAGAACTATGTGTTTTTTAAAAAATTTACAGATATATGGAGTAATACTAATTCTATTTTATTTAATTTCTAATCTCGTGGTATTGTGGGCAGAGAATAAAGGCTCTATGATAACAAATTTTGAGGTTCATTGTTTTGTGAGCTGTGCATATTATAGGCCAAATTTTGTAAACTTTTTTCTTTTGCATGATTAAAAACTATATTTGGCGTTCAATGTACTATGTGTCTCTCTTATATAGAATTTGTTAATTGTGTTATTCAAATATCCATATCCTTACTGCTTGATTTATCAAGTAGAATGAGGAACAGGTTAATGTTTTCCAGATGATGGTGGCTTTATCTATTTCTTCATGTGGTTCTGTCAATTTTTACTTTATACATGTTGGTGATATGCTGTATATATTATCCTCCTGGTAAACTAAACATTGTATAGTGTACATTATGCAGTGACTCTATCCCCAGTATTGCTTTTTATAACGTCTGTTGGATTGGATATTAATATAATGATGTTGGGTTTCTTTTGGTTAATATTTGTCTTTTACTCTCAAATTTTCTGCATTATAATTTATATGTATCTCTTATTAATAGCATAACTGGATCTTTTAAATCCAATGTAATAATCTTTACTATTTGGCTGCTAAATTTAGTTCATTTATATTTATTGTGATTATTGACATATATGAAATTATTTCTACTGTTATTCTTTCTCCTGCCTTTCATAAGTTTCTGAGTATATTTGTTTCTTCTCCTTTTTGTCTTTGAAATTATTTGAATGTTTTCCTCTCATTCCATCTCTTATTTATCCCTCTCCTAGCTTTAAGTTATAAACTCACTTTCTTTTTCAATAGTAGTTACTGTAAAAATTTTACTGTTGCCTACTTAAATTCTGAAGTATGATGCTTAATTTTATATAACAATTTGACTAGGCTAAGAGATGCCCAGATAGCTGGTAAAATGTTTCTGAGTGTGTCTGTGAGGGAGTTTCCAAAAGAGATTAAATGAACTGAGTAAAGCAGAAGGCCCTCCCCAGTGTTGGTGGACTTCATCCAATTCATTGAGGGCCCAAATGTAGCAAAAAGGCAGAGGAAGGGTGAATTTGCTCTCTCCGTTGGAGCAGAGACATCCATCTTCTACTGCCCTCAGACATCAGCACTCCCTAGTTCTTAAGCCTTCAGACTCAAATTGAGACTTACACCATCAGCTCCTTTGGTTCCCAGGACTTTGGACTTGGGCTGAATTATGCCACCAACTTTTCTCGTTCTGCAGTTTGCAGACAGCAGTTTGGAGACCTCTCATCTTTCATAATTGTGTAAGGCAATTCCTATAATAAATATCCTATTTGGTCTGTTTCTCAAGAGCCCTTACAAATACATAGTAACTCATTGCCTTTGCCTTGTTACCTAACATTATAGAACCTAGTACTCTGTAATCCCAAACAACCCCTCCTTTCTTATATACAATATACCATCAGTGCACTGTATTTTTGTTCTTTCTTGTGTATTTTAACAAAGTTACAAATTATTAGTTATTTCATGCAATCACTGCTTGTGTAAGTTGCCCATATACTTTATCAATTTCTTTACTCATCCTTTCTTTCTTCCATATGTGATTACTTACTCCTGCCTAAAGTACTTTCTTGATACTTTATTTTAGTAAATAGTATAAATGGAAAATGCTCTCATTTTAATTTTTCCTAAAAATATCATTATTAGATAGTTTTTCTGGTATACAATTTTAGATCAGTAATTGTTTTTGCATAGCACTTTGATATCATTCAAGGTGTTTAGGCTTCTGTCATTGCTGATGAGGCATCAATTAATCAAATTGTTAATTTGTCAATATTATGTTTTCTCTTAGACAAATTTTCAGATTATTACTTAGTCTTTAGTGTTTTTCAGTTTTATTATGGTAAGTATAGTTGCAGATGTTTTTATTTATCTTGCATAGGATTCTTTGGACTAAGCTGGAAGTGCAAGATTGGGTAGCAAACCTACATATGTGCCAGAGTGTAGTTATGAATTCTTCAGGGAGATTTTTTCCCCTTCTGTCCAACGCCAAGTTCAGGACAGGCACATTTCCTCAATGTCTCCTTCTATATGTGGATGTACTTCTAGTTTGCCTCGAAATGTCATGTTCCAGTATTTGTTAGCTGATTATTGGCTATACCATTCATGTATAAAAGCCATCTTTTTCTTAAATGTTGATATGTGCACTCCAGTGTCAGAGATGATTATTTTATTGTTAGCAGCAAGCTCCTTGACAATTAGAGCACAAAAACTTTGAAAGCTGATCTGAGGCATGTGTCGATCAGGAAAGTATTAGCTCTGCTGGACAACATTCAGTCACATCCTTCCCCATGGAAATGACCTTCCTTTTTTTCATTGGACGTTTTATGAAACATGAAACAACCGGATCACAAGGACAGTTCTAGAGAGCATTGTCATCAGTTTGAGCTATCACTATTGAAACAGCTTCCAACCACCAACATCTTTGAGGTGAGACGTGTGAGGGAGAGTGGGCCAGGCTTTCCTTTTTTCCTGCTGGTATTTGTTTTTGCCTCTGATGGTATTCCCTGCTCAGTAATATATGCTTTGACTTTGTGACCTATCTTCCTGCAATAATTCTTTGGTGGAAAAATCCAGTAATACAGCCAAGAGTTAGTTCTTCCTCTGGCCCCACGTGCCTGGCCCAGAGATCACAGCTTTTTGGGTTAGCAAACATGTCTCGCTGGGTTACTGGGTTACTCATTCAGGACTTTTTCCCCAATGCTGGGCCAGCAGGGCATCATTCTGTTTCCAAGTTTAAGATTTTGGTTAATGGCGGAGGATGAATATAACCTGGCATAAATAATGACCAAAGAGCTGGTATACCAACTTCTATCGTTTTGTAGTATAAGGCAGTGTGGTGGTGCTGTGGGAAAGCAAAAGCAGAATTGAGGAACCAGAGAAGATTTATTCTTTCAAAGGGTAGAGGAATCCACTGGCTAAAATTATCACAGAGACTCTAACAGAGATAATCAAACTTAGCAATGACAAAAAATAACATTTGCCTTGTTTGCTTTACTTGGGGCTTTGATGCAGTAAATGGAATGATATGAGGCACTAAATTGTGTCAAGAAGATCTATGGGCATGTTCCTATTTGGCCATGTATTATCTATGAGTCTGAAGCATATGTCTTGGTTTCTGCATGTATAATATTATCAATTTTAGAGTATTTAAGAAGTAAGTTTGACCTTTGTGCACCCACGCCTTTGTGGGAATCTAAAATGTAAAGTGGTGCAACCACTATGAAAAACACCATGGTAGCTCTTTAAAAAATTAAAAATAAAACTACCATATGATCCAGTAATCTTACTTCTGGTTATATATCCAGAACAATTGAAAGCAAGGTCTTGAAGAGATAGATACACACCCATGTTATAGCATGACTATTCACAATAGCTCAGAATGGAAGTAACCCAGTGTCTACCAATGAATGAATAGAAAAACAAAATGTGATATATATATATATATATATATATATATATATATATATATATACACACACACACACACACATATATATACACACACTATGTGTCCTTAAAAAGGAAGGAAATCCTGTCATATGCCCCAGCATGAATGAACCTTGAGGACACTATGCTAAGTAAATAAACCAGTCACAGAAAGACAAATACTGTATAAATTCACTTACATGAGGTATCCAGAATAATCAAATTCATAGAAACAGAAACAAAAATAGTGCTTACCACTATATGTGTGTTTTACACATACACACACACAGACACACAGAGAATCTTTCCCTCATTTTACAGACTAGATTTTGTGTGTGTGTGCCTGTCTTCTCTATGGTACTGTGAGTTCCTTAAGAATGTACTCTTTGCTTACCTATTACTTTACGTATAGCAAATATTCAAGAAGTGCTCAACAAATGAACACAGCTTTAAAATATGGAAAAATCTGGGCTTCCCTGGTGGCGCAGTGGTTGAGAGTCCGCCTGCCGATTCAGGGGACACACGTTCGTGCCCCGGTCCAGGAAGATCCCACGTGCCGCGGAGCGGCTGGGCCCGTGAGCCATGGCCGCTGAACCTACGCGTCCGGAGCCTGTGCTCCACAACGGCAGAGGCCGCAACAGTGAGAGGCCCGCGTACCGCAAAAAAATAAATAAATAAAAAAAATAAAATATGGAAAAATCTTATTTCAAAGAGAATAACCATACCGTACATTGTTTACATAGTTAATAAAACCACATGTTTTGTGTACACATTTTTCTCAACAGAATGTAGTCAATCTTAAACAGTTCAGCTTTATGAGAAGGAAAGTATGTTATGATGGCTAAGAGGCATCTCCTCCATTAACATTCCTTTTCAGTTTCACAGGTTTCTTACAGTTTTCTTAAGGGTTTTGTTTAGCACTCAGATAATTGAGTGCCCATTTTATAAAAAGCACTATACCGTGAGCTTTAGAGATTCAAGGAAGCATTAGACATGGCTCATAGATTTGAACTGTGGTTGGAAATACAAGGAATCTCAGTCTTAAAATGTTGATGAATCATAAAAGGAGAACGTTAAGTAATGAGTAAGAGGCAGTCTTCAATAAGAAAACGTTGTTGTTTTGCTTACTGATGCAGGATGGTTGGGTTCCCATAGGTAGAGTTCCTTCTGCTCTGGGTTGCAGAGGAATTTGGTAAGTGAGGAGGAAAAATCTAAAAGTTTGTTGGGGGAATATAATGAATAAACCAACAGGGGTGGACTACATTACGGAACAATGTAGCAAATACCCTGAATGAGAAATGGTGTGGTTATTCGCTCTCCACACTGATACCTCCTACTGTGGGCTGGACCTACAGAGGGAATGCAGCTGGCCTCTATTGTATTAATCCCAGGGAACTGCTCAGTTGCAGCTAGTGCACTGCCATCAGTCTATGTGGAAGGGTGCTTTAATGAGAGGACCTGGAAAATTTGGCCATGTTCCTACAGAAGTGGTGTCAGAATGTGGTTGCCGGACAGCAGTGTCAGTAACATGTGGAAGCATATTAAAAATTTGTATTAAAAATACCAATACTCAGGCCCCACCCCATACATACTACACCAGAAACTTGGGGAGCGGCACTGGAAGTCTGTGTTTTAACCAGACTTCCAGTTGATTCTGATGCATTTAAGGTTTGAGAACCACTGGTCTATAGTAAGTATATCATTAGGGATGTTATTTATTACTTACCCAGTACCATCTTTATGAGGACTTATGAAGACAAATTTCTTTCTGGTATACTTTCTTGAGCATTTTAAAAAAATCTTAGGAAGATGGTGAATTAAGTAACTGGTCAGTTTCCTTTCTCTCACTGACCACTAAAAAGCTAAGAGTCACGTCAATGTCTCTTATTACAATAGTTTACATTATGGTATACATTGTTGTGTTAGCTTCTGTCTTTGTTTTTATATCCCTATCTCTTTTCTCATGTACATTTGATTTATCTATTTTACTGTATTTTATGTGTCCGCCTAAGTTATTCTGTGTTTTTTGAAAATGTAGAATATGAATATCTCAGTGTCAAAGTGTTAGGAGTTGTTACGTGTCAGTCACGGTTAGGCAGCATCAGGACGTTTGACATTCCAGTGGTGGTTAAAATGTTCTTTACCTATATTCCAATCCATCCTCCATCTTTGGATTTAACGGCTGTGGAGAAAGCAATTTTAAGTATGGTAGTTCTTAGGTTTTCCCTGATCTCCAGAGCTTGAAACAGTCCACATGCTTTAGAGGACTTTGGGAACTCTGGCTCCCAACTCACTGCCCTTAGTCACTCCTAAAATATGCCACATCAGTTGGCTCCTTTGCCTATCCCATGGTTGTCCCAGGAAAGTTACCTTTCTTGCACAATAGGTGTGTTCCTAAAAAGTTGCATGTAATATGAACCACATTTACACCCTAGACCAGTATTTAAGGCAATCTTATTGGTGAATCCTTCAGTACTACAAAGAATTGGCCTCTCCTGGAATGTATTATTTTGAAACCAGATTTTCTGATATCAGAATTTATACATGGTGAGATTTACCTGCCTGTGGTTTATGGTACTATACACGTCCTTTTACTATAAGATAAGGTAAAAGAGTTCCCTCAGTCTGGGGAATGGGAACACTTTTTATAAAGAGTGGGGGGAAAACCCAAGAATCAAAACACCAAAAATCTAATAAGATAATGTATTTTCACTAGGGAAAG
>NW_006770904.1:1009752-1027295 GCF_000442215.2 Lipotes vexillifer
GGGAAAGATTGAGTCTGGTGATAACAATAGAGCATTTGTGAAGGGCTCATTTAGCCGAACTTTTTTTGTGTGAAAACAGAATTAAGTCAAACCACATCACTGCATACTAGGAATTTTTGGAAACACAGTGGAACATTCCAAGATAAAATATTAGGTCATTTCAGGGCTTGAGGTGGGGTGAAGTGAGTTACATTGGTCCTGAGATTTTTTTTTTTTTTTTTTTTTTTTTTGGGAGCTAAAATGTGTGCTTGAGTGGGAAGAACATGAGAAGGCGTATCAGGAATCATAGATCACTCATTCAATAAATAGTTATTGTGTGCCTACTGTATGCTTGGCATTGTGCTAATTGTGGAGATACAGTAGAAGAAAATGGACAGATATCCTGCCTGCATGAAGCCCACAATCTTGACTGTAAACCTTGCTCTTTTCTAGGAGGGGAGGATGGTTTGGGTCTGGTCATTTATCTGTCTGGCCCTTAGTTTGCTCATTTGTAAAGTTGTTATCTAGATGACCTTTCTCTGTCTTTTATAGCTCATGATTCTTTGTCTTTGATTTTTTAATGAGAGACTCTTTCTCTGATAATGTAAAAGAACTGGAAGGTCCAGAGCTTCTAGTTTTAGGGTACCAAACTGATTGGAAGGGGTGACTGAGGAATTTATGTTAAAGCTATACATTTCTACAGCTAAGATGGCGTTTAATTGAGGTTGAGTTCCATTTAAGATGATGCACAAATGGAAATCAAACCAAGGCTCTTGTCCCCAGCCATTCTCTTAGCACTGCTTTTGCTGCTTTCCCTTCTTTCTATCCCTCTCCTTTCCTTTGCCTCTGTATCTCAGTTTAGTATGTGGAACAACTCGATTCGAGAAGATTCACGAACAAAGTCAGAGCTCCTTCAGAGCGGGAGAAAATGAACTCATTCAGTTCCATTTTGGGGGATAGAGTGGAAAGAAACAAGGGGTGTGCTCCAACTTCAGAGTCCATTAGCATAGAGAGATGAAAAGCCAACACAACCTGACTGCATTATCTTGAGAGCTGTCTGGATCCAAGACAAAAAGCAGGAGGTCCAGGGAAATTTCAAACAGGGCCTGCACTTTCCCTTCTGATGTCCACAGCAACATCGGGCTAAAGAGAACTTAAAGAATCATCTAAACCTACAAGCCATTTGTGTTGCTAGTCCTAATGACATCCAATTTATCCTAGTTGGATGAGAACTTCTGTTTGTTTGTTTTTTTAACATGTTTATTGGAGTATGAGTATAATTGCTTTACAATGTTGTGTTAGTTTCTCCTGTATAACAAAGTGAATCAGCTGTATGTACACATATATCCCCATATCTCCTCCCTCTTGCGTCTCCCTCCCACCCTCCCCATCCCACCCCTCTAGGTGGTCACAAAGCACCGAGCTGATCTCCCTGTGCTATGCAGCTGCTTCCCACTAGCTATTTTACATTTGGTAGTGCATATATGTCCATGCCACTCTCTCACTTTGCCCCAGCTTACCTTCCCCCTCCCCGTGTCCTCAAGTCCATTCTCTACGTCTGCATCTTTATTCCTGTCTTACCCCTAGGTTCTCCATGACATTTTTTTTTTCTTAGATTCCATATATATGTGTTAGCATACGGTATTTGTTTCTCTCTTTCTGACTTACTTCACTCTGTATGACAGACTCTAGGTCCATCCACCTCACTACAAATAACTCAATTTCATTTCTTTTTGTGGCTGAGTAATATTCCATTGTATATATGTGCCACATCTTCTTTATCCATTCATCTGTCGACGGACACTTAGGTTGCTTCCATATCCTGGCTGTTGTAAATAGTGCTGCAGTGAACATTGTGGTACATGACTCTTTTTGAATTATGGTTTTCTCAGGGTATATGCCTAGTAGTGGGATTGCTGTGTCGTATGGGAGTTCTATTTTTAGTTTTTTAAGGAACCTCCATACTATTCTCCATAGTGGCTATATCAATTTACATTCCCACCAGTAGTGCAAGAGGGTTCCTTTTCTCTACACCCTTTCCAGCATTTATTGTTTGTAGATTTTTTGATGATGCCCATTCTGACCAGTGTGAGGTGATACCTCACTGCAGTTTTGATTTGCATTTCTCTAATGATAAGTGATGTTGAGCATCCTTTCATGTGTTTGTTGGCAATCTGTATATCTTCTTTGGAGAAGTGTCTATTTAGGTCTCCTGCCCATTTTTGGATTGGGTTGTTTGTGTTTTTGATATTGAGCTGCATGAACTGCTTGTATATTTTGGAGATTAATCCTTTGTCAGTTGCTTCGTTTGCAAATATTTTCTCCCATTCTGAGGATTGTCTTTTCATCTTATTTATGGTTTCCTTTGCTGTGCAAAAGCTTTGAAGTTTCATTAGGTCCCATTTGTTTATTTTTGTTTTTATTTCCCCTCCTCTAGGAGGTGGGTGAAAAAGGATCTTGCTGTGATTTATGTCATAGAGTGTTCTGCCTATGTTACTTCTCTGGTTTTTAAAGACCTCAGGAAGGTGATAATGAGGATGATGATTACATCTTTAACCATATAGTTTTGGTTTTGGAAAAGTCTCCTTATTGCAAATCTCATCCTTTTGGTTGATCTCATTCTGTAATTGCCTTCTGTTGTCTCCTTCTAGTTTCATTATCCCATTTGTTTATTTTTGTTTTTATTTCCCCTCCTCTAGGAGGTGGGTGAAAAAGGATCTTGCTGTGATTTATGTCATAGAGTGTTCTGCCTATGTTACTTCTCTGGTTTTTAAAGACCTCAGGAAGGTGATAATGAGGATGATGATTACATCTTTAACCATATAGTTTTGGTTTTGGAAAAGTCTCCTTATTGCAAATCTCATCCTTTTGGTTGATCTCATTCTGTAATTGCCTTCTGTTGTCTCCTTCTGCCATTTGCTTTACTGACTAAAGAGAAGGGAGCCCACCATATACTTCCTTTCCAGTTAAGCGTTGTACATGGTACATGCTTCTTTGGGAAAAGTACCATAGCTGTGCAGTGGTGACCTAGAGACAGAGTGGAATTCATTGTAAACCCCAAACAGTTTTCTCCTGTCATGTTATTTTCTGTATGTGTGCATTGCCTGGAACATATCCTTAAAACCTTCACTGAATTCCTCCCCCACATTGAATAAAATCATTCTGAATTTTAATTTTCTCTGGGTCAGCCTGGGGTCATCGATTAACATAACGAACACAAATATGTTCTTGGTGCCATCACTGAGTTGTTGCTGAAAATATGAAACCCCTACAGACCTAGGACCTACTCAGTAGATATCACTCCTGCACATTATCACATTTCCTTCCTGGACTCGTTTGCACTTTATAGCTCTCTTGTTTAGGAATTGCATTGCTAGAGTCCCTAAGACTCTGGACATCTGTTTTCCTAACATTAATTTCATGTTCTTTTCCATGTCCCCCAGGTCCTTCTTGCAAAGGATACGCCTTGACACCAGGGAACACCGTCCTTTGGATGGACGTGATTGTTTGAAAATGCTTATTTTTAATTCTTTCAAAGCTTTGTGCAAACCTCTTTAAATGTGTGCAAATATCGCTGGCTTGCAGAGATTCACTTGGGACTTATGTAAAAGGAGTGTAAAAGCCTGCTAACAGCTTCTGCATAGGAAAAGCACAGTGCATTCTGTTTGTGTCTCTTGAAATCCAAAAGGATGAATCAGCTCTACATAATATTTAGCAAAAGGAGCAACTCATTAGAGAGCGGTTACTTCTAGGCAAGAGTGTCTGGGAGATCATTTTGCCTTTTGCCAATTCAAACAGAATGCTTTGTTTTAGACAGTGGCTCCATTCTGTCCCTTTTGTCAAAGCTTAACAAGCTAACAAGTATGAGACAGGGTCAAAAGACAACAGTAACTTATCGAATGGTTCCCAGTTGGGCAGATGGTACTTTGGACTACTTTAATGGGCTCCCTAACCTGTGAATGTCTGCTGCCATTTCGATAGCAATGGAAAGATTTCTGAAATGTTCCTCTCAATTTCACACCAGATTTAGAACTCAAAGAGAAGTCCTGTATTTACTTTAGCTGGTGCTTCTTTAGGGGTTGTTCAAAACCAGTTAACAGGAAAGTTGTCTGCAGACTGGAAGGTATGGAAACCAAGGCACAAAGAAACTAGACACTGATCTATATACACACAATGAGTCATCAGGCAACTTAGGAAATGAATCCAAGTTTCTTGCCTCATAATCCACAGGTTACCATCTCACTGACACAGGGTGTACTAGAGAGAGGTACATCTGGGTTCAAACCCCAACTGTCACTTGAAGATAATGTGACCTTAGATTAAAGATTTCTCTGAACTTGTTTCCCTATCAGTTGAATTGTAATAAAACCTCTGTCAGAGAATTGAAGACAAAGAAATGATAACATGAGGACAGCGTGTGGAACACATCTGGATGCACAATAAATGGTAGCTATTCCATCAACACTTACTCCTTTTACATATTTTTTTAGTGACTTCCTTTAAAAATAAATACATAAGTAAAGAAACCCCAGGCATTGCTAGTTAATCTCCAGGTGTCTAATTCTACATACACCAAAGAGACAGGGGCTGTTGACTAGGGGACCTTGCAATCAGAACAGGGGACCTTGATCTTGGACACAAAGGCAAGCCAAATTCAGAGTAGATGTGAGAAGGCAAACTTTTCTGGGCCTCCCTCTTTCTCTCTTTGTCTTTGTCTCTTTGTCTTTTTCCTCACATAGTCTCATATCCTAAGTTTGAAGTCACTACTCATTGCTGATATTATATTATTATTACCTAATTTTCTTTATTTTTTCTCCTATCATATATATTCAGTATATATGGTTTTCATGTCTTAACCCTTTTCCAGTTTCTCTTGTTCATTCCCTGTAAATATATGAAAAGCCATGAAACGGGTATACCTTCAGTTGGTGAGGTCATGGTATTGGGATTCTATACCATAGAGAAATATTTCACACCATTTCTTGATGTAAAGAATCATCTTATTACCAGTTTATATTCTTGGGCTCCAACCCATATCTAATGAGTCAATCTGAAGTGAGAGGTAGGTGAGTGAGAGTGTGAGAATTTATACGTTTAACAAATGCCCCTAGTAATCCTTCTGATCTGATATATTTGAGAAACACATCTCCCTGTGGCCAGGTGGCTTTACATAGCTTCCTGGACCCAGGTAGCCATTACTAACATTGTGAGTCTGAGAGAGCTGGGTGAGAGAATGTGGATGAATCCACACCAATTCATGCCCTTTCTGAGAAAGTGTGTCATTGGTTTTTTTTGTTGTTGATGTTTGTTTGTTTGTTTGTTTTTGCGGTATGCGGGCCTCTTACCGTTGTGGCCTCTCCCGTTGTGGAGCACAGGCTCCGGACGCGCAGGCTCAGCGGCCATGGCTCACGGGCCCAGCTGCTCCACGGCATGTGGGATCCTCCTGGACCGGGGCACGCACCCGTGTCCCCTGCATCAGCAGGCGGACTCTCAACCACTGCGCCACCAGGGAAGCCCAGAAAGTGTGTTCTTTAATGCAGGGGCCCCCAACCCCCAGGCCACGAACCAATATTGGTCCATGGCCTGTTAGGAACCGGGCCGCACAGCAGGAGGTGAGCAGCGGGTGAAAGAGCAAAGCTTCAGCTGTATTTACAGCCGCTCCCCATTGCTAGCATGACCGCCTAAGCTCCACCTCCTGTCAGATCAGCGGCAGCATTGGATTCTCATAGGAGCGCAAACCCTACTGTGAACTGTGCATGCGAGGGGTCTAGGTTGTGCACTTCTTATGAGACTCTAACGCCTGATGATCTGAGGTGGAGCTGAGGCGGTGATGCTAGTGCTGGGGAGCGGCTGCAAATACAGATTCTCATTAGCAGAGAGGTTTGACTGAACAGAGACCATAATAAATCAATTGCTTGCAGACTCGTATCAAAACCCTATCAGTGAGTGGCAAGTGGCAATGAAGCTGCATCTTACGGAGTAGACTGGACGTAAGCAACACACTTCTGGTGTCACTGTCTCACATCACCCCCAGATGGGACCATCTAGTTGCAGGAAAATGAGCTCAGGGCTCCCACTGATTCTGTGTTATGGTGAGTTGTATAATTATTTCACTATATATTACAATGTAATAGTAACAGAAATAAAGTGCACAATAAATATAATGTGCTTGAATCATCCTGAAACCATCCCCCACCCGCCCCTGTCTGTGGAAGAATTGTCTTCCACGAAACCCATCCCTGGTGCCAAAAAGGTTGGGCACCACTGCTTTAATGTATATCCTATGGGTCTCCGTTTGGAGGAATCATCTTATTTTTTGGCCAGTATGTTATGGAAGCTTTAGAATATACACACAGTAATATTCAAAAGGTTTTATTTTTCACACTTGAGATGTATGTAGATTCCTATTAAAGAAGGCAAGCTTAAGCAATAAAACCAACCGAGTACTTTTCTTACAATTCTGATCGGTCTTTTTTTTGTTACTGTGGTTGTTCACCTTAAGATGGTTTGCCTTGTTCTTTCCAATACTGGCTTCCATCTTGGACCCCATCTCTTCTGGGGAAGAAACAAGTTAAAATATGGTGGGTCCCAGTAGAATTTATAACTTCAATGTGCTGCAGGTTTTTGTGCCTAAAAATCCACTGGATAGTGATGGTGATTTTCAGTCTATCCTACCCACACCCAACCTTGTAAGAGATAATATCTCCTTAGAGGTGTATTCAAAGATTTTTTGGGAAGTTGTCCATCACAAAGTTTTTCAGGAACCTAAAAGTTCCTGAACATTTTGTAAAATTAGTTTTCTTTCTTCATGTCAGATGCAAAATTTTCACACCCAACTTTGAGGGGAAAAGAAATATAACCATGATTTAAATCAGTCAGCGTGGAGTTTGAGAGCTGTCCTGCCGTATGTGAAACATGTTTTCACACTAAGTAAGCTCACCTCAATGGTTGACTAAAGCTCATCTTGTCAGTGAGGGGTACTGAACCTCAGAAAGGAAGCCCACACTCAGCTGCCTTTGATGATGGATAATTAGGAAGGGGTGTATTAAAGGTCATTGTCAGTAAATTGATAAGGGTCAGTGTAGAGAAGCAGCAGCACATGGAAGCAAGCCAGTCTGTTTAGCCAACACAAGCTATGCTAACCAAATAGCATTCTGCTAGGAGAGCCAGAACAATAGAGGAACTCACCCTGTGGGGCAGACCACACACACCTGGGATGCCGTGTGTGCAGCTCAAGGAGATTCCATTCACACATGTCACCACCTAGGGAGCTTTAATTTCTGAACATTTCTAGAAGTCAGCTCATGCCATTTACTCTGGCGGGAATGGCAGTCAGCCATACTGGAGAATATTAAACAACTCTCTCCAGTCTCAACAGTGCCTTATTGTCTCAGCATAAAAACATTTGTTTAAATATTAAACAGTGAGATCTTGCCTGGTCATTAAAACCCATAAAGAAAAAGAACAGGACGGAAATTGGTTAATATAATAATGTTAGACTTTGGCCCACTGAGTGGCTAGAATGCCATTTGTCTTGGTGGCATGTCACCCACCCAGAGGAAGCCCTCGACCTCACAATCCCAGTTTCATTCTCACACAATGTTTACAGCGCTCTCATGATACGTGCTTTTCTTCTCATAAAACGTGCAGATGCTGAGTGCAATCATTTTCAGTTTTCTCAAAGTCTGTCTTGAATAACCACGAGACTCAGGATTCTTAATTTCTATTGACCACATATAGTGTTTTGATCTGGGAAAGACAAACTGAATAAAAATGCTTCTTAAATCATATGTAAGTCAGTGAAAATTTACCACGATGCTTTAAAAAAATTCCATTCCATTCCCAAGTATTAGTGGATATCCACAACGAGCTTATCTTCTGTTTAACAGGGAGTAGGGGGGTAGGGGAGAAGGCTTCCCTGACACATATGCCACATGTTATCTGACCAGAGGAGATAACACCCTGGTTAATGTGTCATTCTAATCCTAATGACTTTCTCCTGAAATGGCTTTACTAATATGGCTTTCCACCACTGTGCCTATCACTGATATATTCCCAAAAGTCTTTTTACAACTTCTGTCAAATACAGTGTTGAGAAGAAAGATGTCAGGCTGTGTCTTTCAATTGGTGACCTACCCAGGTTTGTAACTATTTCCCAGAAATGTGTGGTAGTCTCGGTAGAATAAAATACTGTCATCACTTTACCCATAAAAACTTTATGGCTTCTTTAAACACGTTAAAGGAAGTCATTATATATATATTATATTGATGAGTGATGGTTATTTTGTTCAAAGTGCCTGATATTTTTGCATTGGAATGTGATTATTTGGATTTAGTGTGAGCATATTTTTCTATCTAGCTGTCAAATTACATTTGACAATATCCTGTTAGCAGTGGTGTGAATTTATTTTGTGATGCAGATGAGGTTAGATGTCCCAGTCTCCTTTATTTAAACAGTTACTTACTGAGCACCTACCATGTGCCAGGCACAGTTCCAGGTATAAACTACAGCAAAACCAAAGGTCCCAATACAGTGTGGCATCCTGGAAGCCAAGGAAAGAAGGAATATCAAAGAGAATAGAGCAAGCAAGTGCACCAGATGCTGCGGGTAGTAAGTCATAGAGCGTGAGGACTAAGAATTGAGTAAGGATTTAACAGCAAGGTCACTGCTGCTGCTTTCAGAACAATTTCTTTTTTTTTTTTTGCGGTACGCGGGTCTCTCACTGTTGTGGCCTCACCCGTTGCGGAGCACAGGCTCCGGACGCGCAGGCTCAGCGGCCACGGCTCACGGGCCCAGCCGCTCCGCGGCATGTGGGATCTTCCCGGGCCGGGGCACGAACCCGCGTCCCCTGCGTCGGCAGGCGGACCCTCAACCACTGCGCCACCAGGGAAGCCCCTCAGAACAATTTTAATAGAGTAGCTGGAGTGAGAGTGGAGAGGTAGAAAAGTTTAAAAGGAAAGAGAGAAGAGGAATGGAAGAAAGAGTTTTTGTTTTTTTGTTTTGTTTTGCCTTAAGATGAGAGAAAATAAAAGCATGCTTGTAAGCTGATGGGAATGAATCAGTAGAAAAACAAAAATAGATGGTACAGGAAAGAGTGGAACGGCTGATTTCTTGTATGATTGTTTGAAGATTCAGATGGTGAAGAATGCAAAAGCGATCTCATAAGCTATGAAGGAGAGATACATTGCTTATCATAAAAACCACAGCAAGCAACTGAAATGGTACGAATGGGGATTGTAGAACAACATTAAAACCTAAACCATGTTTTAATATGAATAAATCTACTGAGTCCACAACCAGTATGTAGCTTTTAACTGTAGTGATTGGAGCTGTACAGTAGAGATTGTAGAATATTTTCACAGGAAGATTTTATTTATCCAGGGTGTTTGGGGAATAGGACGTTTTGGCTAAGAGAATTGTACTAATTTTACCTAAAGTGGATTTGAATGGTGTGAAATATACTTAACTCTAACACTGCATCAAGTAGACTTGAATCTTTTATGATTTACATGATGCCTTAAGAAGTTGCAGGGGGTCTCGGGGTTCATACTATGAACACTGTAAAATATTGACTGAGTATAATACAAAGGCAGACAGATTCATTTTATACTAACCCTTTTATACTAATCTGTAAAAGACCAGATAGTAGATAATTTCAGCTTTGCAGGGCGTATGTTCTCTGTTGCAGCTACTCTACGCCATTATAGCTTAAATGTATCCATAGACAGTACATAAAGTAGTGAGCATATTCTGATAACATTTTATTTACAAGGGCAGACAAAGGACTGGATCTGGACCATGGGCTGTAGTTTTCCAGCACCTGCCCTGAAAGATGAGTTAAAGAAATCTCTTAATATTAGATAAAGTCATATTACAGTTAAGGTTTCAGATCCTTAGGGACTCTTAGGTGTCATACCCTTCTGGAAGTTGTACATCTGATATAAGTAAATCCCTGACATGAAAGAGTATTGCAGCATTAAGTTCTCAAGATTTGGAGCCAGTGAAAGGCGATTTGGGATGACCTCGAGCAAATCCCTTAATCTCTTTAAGCTTTAGTTTCCTCGTCTGTAAAATGGGGATAAGATCTATTTCATGAGAGGGTTGTGAAGAGTTATGAGGGTGTTTTTGTTGTTGTTATCAAATGCTTATTTTACTTATAACACATTGTTTCCCTGGATTCTGGCTTTTTGCCATTAATGTTGAGTATGAAATTTTTCACTTAGAATTTTTCTAATGTCTGTTATCCAGATGCCACATAAGTGGAGGTTTATTGTAGATGTCTTAGATAAGAGACATCACTATCAACTCTAACTTCCCCTTCCCAAATGTCTTCATTCTATCTTGATCTTCTAGATCTAATAAAAATTTTTAGTCCTAATGTGGAAGTTTCTCACCGCTAATGACAATGTCTCTGAAAGAGTTTAGTCAGCTTCAGTTCTTTGGTTCACAAGCATATGGCAAACAATTAAAATCAAAATCCTCATCCAGGGTCTTCCTTTGTCTGAGCTACTGTGTTAAGATGTGGCAACTTGAGATGGAACCATGGGGTAGAGGATCCTGTTTATAAAAGTGATTCTCACTCTTGCTGGTTGTGTGAATTACAACTGCCTTCTTTGCACTTGGATCTGTCTGGACATAAAACACTAGACAAATGAATATTCACATTCTCATGGCTTCTAAAATGTCTGGAGATGTGGTGAGCCACACATTGCCCAGGGACTGGTTCCTACCCAGCTGGAGAGGACTTGGTACATCTCTGTCTAACTTAACCCTACCAAGCACTGGAGGCCACAGGGAGAATCAGTCTTAATAAATGGAGAAAACCCAACTCCCCTTTCATTTCTGTGTAGGATACCTACCCCATTCGGCACTGGGAGTCACTGCAACTCAGGGAGTAAATGGGCAGAGACTCCCTGAACTTGCTGGACCAGTGATGAGTTACATCTAGAAGATAGGTACTTTAAGCCAGGATACAATTCCTAAGATGATATAGAAAGTACTATTTCTGTCCCCATGTTACAGATGAGGAAACTGAAGTACAGAGACGTTCATGATCTTACCATGTTAAGGAGCCTTTGACTACTTTGTGCTCAAGATCACCCCTTCAAGACCGTTACACTGGACTGTCCATCAGAATGGGTCATTTGCTTCCTCTTAACTTCCATAGCGCTTGCAGATTGCATTGTAATTACCTGTTTCCTTGTCCTAGGGCTGTGCACAGTGTCTGGTGCTCAGTAGGGGTTCTGTCAACTTTTGATGAGTACATGCAAAAACAAACGGCATCAATGATACTAAGTAAAAGCAAGAAAGAACAGTCTGAGACAATATTTAGAATAAAGAATACTTGTCTCAAACTCATTAAGATGTATACATTAAACATGTATTTTTTTTTTGCATACCCATCATAGCTCAATAACAATAAGTAAGTAAAACAAAGGGGAGCCATTGCTGTGAGGGCAGTCATTGCTGTAAGGATACTCACTGGTAAACACCACATTTTATTTCAGTTGTATTCAGCATTCCCCAATCCCACCCATGGCCTAACTCTATTGCAAAAAATAAAATAAATAAACTCAGCAAGATGGCAAAGAAACAGTAAGAAGAGGGACTAACAGGGACAGAGGGAAGAAACTACTCTGAACCTTTTTGTGTTGTTCTTTCCTCTTTAATTCACTCATGTTCCCCAAGTCACTTCCCCTTCATTAAGCAAATTAACGAAGAGGCTCATTGCATTTCCCTCCTGTTGTTTCTTATCTAGATGGGTGGTAAGTCCATTGGGCAGAGGTCATGTCTACACTCTACAGACCTTTCAAAAATATTTATATTATAGGTGGGGGCCAGTCCTTGTTCACAAACCTGACCCACCAGAGAAAAGAATGCAGAGTCTGTAGGAACCAACCAGCCTCCTCCACTTGTGCTCAGGTTAAACCTTCCATCCTGATGCCAGACCACAAAGAACAGAGCGCCCAGAAGCTTCCTGGAAATTGGACAGCCCTGAGATGACCTTGTGTCAGTGTTGCCTTGGAGACCGTTGCAATGTGTTGGAATTGGCTGTGGAGCTGCGTGCGTGTCTGCTGCGGCTGACCTCGCCAAAGGGAAGGGCAAGGGCAAGGTCAAGAGGCCTCGGAAGAACGATTTGTGTGTGGCATATTGATTTGGGAAAATATGTTTACACATTAAACCTCCTTTTTGGTGCCTCCATTTTCCGACTAAATGATCTCCTCTTCTAAGATACAGCACAGTTCTGTTCTCAGAGAAGGCTTGTATTATGCTGGATGGGAAGGGCACCTGTGACTGAAAACTCTAGGTATTGGACAGACCTAACTCCATATCTGTGTTAGGCATTAGAGATATGATCAGATGCCAAAGAGAGAATTTGGTTTGCCTTTCTTTCACGCCAAGCCAAGACCCGTGTTCTCCATCCCTTTCCTTCTATACCACAAAAAGAAGACTGGAACTCAACATAATGATACCGTTGTTGGATCTAAAATTCTACTTCCATTGCCCCTGCCTCAAATGAAACCTTGGAAATCACAGCCTTGCTGGCTGTATAGTTGCTTATTATTTATTCTTAAGGAACAAAGAATCTGCCATTGACCAGATAGTAAAAAAACACCCAAACTCCTTAAACATCAGTTTTACTTAAAGGGGAGCATTTAGCCTCCCAGTCATTTCAGATAGGATTCCTGAAAGGGACTTTCTTTCATTCTTCTCTCCCTACAGGCATAAACATGCTGCATTTTAAACTTGAAACATACAATGTTATCTACTTCTGGTGTCTTATGTAACTTTTCAGGAATGTTGCAAGACTTTCCGGGCTCTGTGAGATTGGGATGGAGAAAGGAGAGAAGGGGGCTGAAGGTATGGGGGGAGGAAAAAAAAAAATCAAATGTTTCCATATATCGGGGGCTTTGGCTGTTTGTGACAAGAAGTTATTGCAATTAAGATACAAGCCGGATGTGTGGGCTAAACACTCTCAGCTGATATCACAGGCATTTATTGATAATGAAGACTTGGAGGAAGGGAACTGGAAAATTGTTGTCTTTAGTTGTTTCCAAGGCAAGAGGACAAACCATATGGATTAATCAAAAAATTACTTCACCTTATCTAGAAGAGAAAACTGTTTATTTTACTGCAAAAGGAATGTTTCTGTCCGGTTTTAAGTGTCAGTCTTCTAGGTTTGGGCTTTACATTGTACAGTTCACTGCATAAGCACATTGTCTCACTTTAAACCATCATTTTGGAGTTGCTGAATGACTTGGCAAACAGCCGCAGCTATAAGAATAAGGAATAAACGTTCCAGGGAGTTTACATACAGAAACCCTTGCTTACCTGGGCCACTTTAACCCAACTAAACCTGAATTTGCCTATTGGGAGAATAGGTAAATGTCCCCCTAGACTTACTAAAGCAAAATGGATTTCATTTGAAATCTTGCTACTTTCAAGCAAGACATTTATCAGGGAAAACCCTAAAAAAAAAATTGCAGAATGTCCTTTGTAAATGCAGTGCTAAGTTAATGGAATAATTAGTGAAAAGCAGAACTCTTGCGAGGCTAATTTAAAAGTGAAATATAAGAACAGAGTATCTCAGATAGACGCTAAGCAGAGAGTAAAAAAAAATCTGGAAATATTAATGTCATGCACAGAAAAACACAATGACAGAGTAGCAAGAGAGCATGAATCTTTCCAGAGAGCTAAACTTCCAGATCTTTTAGGAAAAAAATAAATGGTGCATGTGAAATGAGCTTTCATAATTAGACATTCACCACATGTTCTTTGCCTTCCTAAAGAAGGCACTCTGGAAATGTCCACATTTCAGATTTTTCTTGGCTGAGTATGTCAACCTGTTCAGTATATCATCATCTATAGCATGAATAAGAAGGTCAGGTTACTTATCACCAATTAAACAAAAATTGGATGAAGATGATTCCTTGAAGGGTACTTATCTGTATGAAAAAGATTGGCCTGCTGGATTATTGAATTAACATACATATAGACTCATGATTATACAAATGGGGCAATATCTCACTGGGACTTTTATCAAACTCAAAATAGCCCATATCCAGTATGCATCAGCTCAGATACTCTTTAGAAATCACTCAGGTAACTTGTTTGGGTTGGAACAAATCTAAAATTACAATAAGAATTTAGGTTGCTTCAGAAAGTCCTTCCAATAATAGTGGATGGTTAGGGAATTCAGATGAGTGGTCCTGGCTTTAAAGATTTAGATAACTTTAGTGTCAAGTCTAGTTGCAGTAAAGCCCATGTTAAGTTTACCTGAGTCATGGAAAATTACAATGCCCTCATAGCATATGAAATGCATACATATCAGAAATAAGTATCTAAGCTCTCCTGTTCTCTGGAGAACTCCAGAGCGCAGGAAGGCGCTCAGTAGAGAGGACGTGTTAGTACCACCTGTTCTTTGTGACGGGTGGAATGATCTCCAGCTTTGCTTTCCCTCTTTCCATCGACAAGTCTCATGAGGTAACCAGATATGGAATTCTATGTCAGACACACAGTCAGCTGACAAACAGGTTTGTGCAATAGACGCATATGAAGAAAATAACTTTCTTAGATATAAAGAGATTCATGTGTGTTGCAGACCAATCAAAAGACCCAGTAACTGGGATAGGGAATCTTAATGCAGCGGCATTCTGATGAGGCCCTCTGTTTCCCTGGCAACGGCAGCTCTGCAAATACAAACTCTAGATTCCCTTTAACGTTACAGAGAAGAGCTCGTAAGCGACCACAGAGGGGCTTTTATCTGAGTACATTTACAAAAAATCTTCCTATGGTTTCCCTTTTACAGGGGAAGAAAGAGAAGCTTTATAACATTTTCCAGGTATGGAACACATGATCGCAGGGTTTAGAGGCTCTTATCCTGGTGTGTCGGTTCTATTATTCCTAGAGTGTCTTTAGAGGGTTCTTATGGAAGTTTCCAAAACCAAATTAACCATTAAACGTGCCAACCCATTAGTGAGACTCATGCCACTAGCCATTTACACGTGTGCATACAAACATACATTTACAGACAGGTCATACTCTTCAGGAAATAGAGGGCAGGGAAGATTCTACAGCTGTCCAATATGTTACCTCCTCTTATATACTCAATTTCCAGAAAAGACACAAATGTCATTAATGTACCACTCTTCATTTCTTCCTGCTCAACCTATACCTTACTGGACAAAGACCACTGCTCAGAATTACACCCATTCCATGTGCTTTGCTTGTCTTCCTTAACCCCTAGTCTGGAGTAATCTGTCATTTTGCCTTTAATTTATTCTATGCAGAGTTCATTATAACTGTCGTTATTTTTTTCGTAGCTCGCAGAACAGCAAAATTGGAAGTAGCCTTAGATACTATCTACCCCAATATTCTAACCTAACTAAGGTATGACTCCTCTACCATCCATCATTCTGGGTAGACATATAATTGCAGCATGTGCCTCCCAATGATGGGGAACCCACTCCTACGATTAGCAATTTTAATTTTAAGAGAGGTCTTCCTTGTACCTAAGCTTGATCCTCTGAAGTGGTACAAATTAGTTTGCTCTTTCTTTCAGAGCATATTTTTAAAATTAATTTTTATTGGAGTATAGTTGATTTACCATGTTATGCTAGTTTCTGCTGCACAGCAAAGTGAGTCAGTTATACATGTACATATATCCATTCCTTTTTAGTTTCTATTTCCATATAGGGCATTACAGAGTGTTGAGTAGAGATCCCTGTGCTATACAGTAGGTTCTTATTAGCTATCTATTTTATATATAGTAGTGTGTATATGTCAATCCCAATCTCCCAATTTATTCCTCTTCCCTCCCCCTTTCCCCCTTGGTAGCCATAAGTTTGCTTTCTACATCTGTGACTCTATTTCTGTTTTGTAAATAGGTTCATTTGTACCATATTTTTAGATTCCACACATAAGTCATATCATATGATATTTGTCTTTATCTGTCTGACTTACTTCACTCATTATGACAATCTCTAGGTCCATCCATGTCGCTGCAAATGGCATTATTTCGTTCTTTTTGATGGCTGAGTGATATTCCATTGTATATAACACCACATCTTCTTTATCCATTCCTCCATTGATGGACATTTAGGTTGCTTCCATGTCCCGGCTGTTGTAAATAGTGCTGCAGTGAACAATGGGGGTACATGTATCTTTTTGAATTATGGTTTTCTCCAGATATATGCCCTGGAGTGGGATTGCTGGATCATATGGTAACTCTGTTTTTAGTTTTCTAAGGAACCTCCATACTGTTCTCCATAGTGGCTGTACCAATTTACATTCCCAACAACAGTATAGGAGGGTTCCCTTTTCTCCACGCCCTCTCCAGCATTTATTGTTTGTAGATTTTTTGATGATGCCCATTCTGACTGGTGTGAGGTGATACCTCATTTTAGTTGTGATTTGCATTTCTCTGATAATTAGTGATGTTGAGCATCTTTTCATGTACCTCTTGGCCATTTGTATGTCTTCTGTGGAGAATGTCTATTTAGATCAGAGCAGATTTTTAATCTAAAGACAGATACTTTGGACCATATTTCCATTCCTCCCTTTTCAGTTAATGTTCCCTTGACAGAAGTTTCTGATAAAGACTAGCCCGGGCCAGTTCTAGAGGGAGTTGGCATAAATGTATACTTGCCTCCATTTGTATAAATGATAGCTAGTGTTACTGGAGTGTTTTTTTTTTTCTCAGGTTAGGACAATAGGGACAAATTAGACTACTCTTCTTTTTCTAGTGTAAAGAGATGAACACCATGTCATCTCCCAAAGGTCTACATGCTGTTCCTTATGGTTTACAAAATAGTAATTGTAGTAATAGTCATGTACTATGGTTTGGTAGCTCAGTCCTTTTCAGGAATTGGGCTGAGTAACTGCAGAGGACTGTGGACTTCTAAAATGCAATTCAACACCCATCGATGGTAGAGAATATCAGTAATGGCATCAATTAGGACTAAATGTAACACAACACCCATAACATGAATTACCCTTTCTGTTCCCCACAGGGGGAACTCAATCTCAGGTAAGCCCTGTCAGGAGGAGCAAGGGCATGCTCTCAGAAGGACCTCCAGGGGTTTCCCTGGTGGCACAGTGGTTGAGAGTCCGCCTGCCAATGCAGGGGACACGGGTTCGAGCCCTGGTCTGGGAAGATCCCACATGCCACGGAGCAACTAAGCCCGTGCGCCACAACTACTGAGCCTGCGCGTCTGGAGCCTGTGCTCCGCAACGGGAGAGGCCGTGACAGTGAGAGGCCCGTGCACCGCGATGAAGAGTGGCCCCCACTGTCCACAACTGGAGAAAGCCCTCGCACAGAAATGAAGACCCAAATCAGCCAAAAATAAAGAAATAAATTTATATTATAAAAAGAAGGACCGGGCTTCCCAGGTGGCGCAGTGGTTGAGAGTCCGCCTGCCGATGCAGGGGACACGGGTTCGTGCCCCGGTCCGGGAAGATCCCACGTGCCGCAGAGCAGCTGGGCCCGTGAGCCATGGCCGCTGAGCCTGCGTGTCCGGAGCCTGTGCTCCGCAACGGGAGAGGCCACAACAGTGAGAGGCCT
>NW_006770904.1:1027305-1038424 GCF_000442215.2 Lipotes vexillifer
AAAAAAAAAAAAAAAAAAAAAAAAAGAAGGACCTCCAGATATTTGTGTGCTCTGGAGAGAAGCCTACCACTGGCACCCAGGCAGAGCTGCAGACCTTCCACCACCCTCAGGAAGCACATGGAAGAGTTTCCCACTGGACATAAACCCTCTGCTGGGGGAAAAAATAATCAAAGGGGGAAGGACTGGAAATCTATAAAGCTGTGTTGCGTGTGGTTTTATTTATTTATGTTGGAGAGGTTTTTCTTTTCCTTGTCAAGGAGATCTTTCTCAGTAGTATTCATTAGAGAATGTATAAGTGGAGTGCTCTGTTCTTGCTTCTTTCTGACTATAGGAATTTACTGATACATCCAGCACTGAATTCACCTATCTAGAAAGGGAGCTCCAAATCCCTCAAGACACCCTCATGTCCCTCATGTCACCTCCACTCCATCCCACCCAGGTGAAATAGAATTGCTTCTCCTCTGTGCTGTATGTTGACATCAATTTTGCAAGTGATGATGACTGTCCCTCTTGTATTGGAATTAGTGGAAGTGCCTCTTTCTCCTTCACTGGCCCATAGGCATCTTTAGAGTGGGAAGCCTGTGTTGACTTCCTGGTAGCATCCCCCAGCAACTTCCCATCCTCCCCTCACACATAGATAAACTTACTATCTTAGAAGATTGTTCTTTCGAAGACCAGCAACTTACTCTAGAAAAAGCAGTAGTGGATTCCAAAATGCTCTAGGGTAATGAGAAAATGGACCCATCCAGCCCTGCCAGTCCAAGATGGTCCTGAAGACTCCAGCCTTTGCAGAAGGGGAGGTGATAAGAATGTCCTTGAGTATTTAAAAGACACTTACGGGCTTCCCTGGTGGCGCAGTGGCTGAGAGTCCGCCTGCCGATGCAGGGGACACGGGTTCGTGCCCCGGTCCGGGAAGATCCCACATGCCATGGAGTGGCTGGGCCTGTGAGCCATGGCCGCTGAGCCTGCGCATCCAGAGCCTGTGCTCCACAACGGGAGAGGCCACAACAGTGAGGGGCCCACGTACCACAAAAAAACAAAAACACAAAGCAAAAAAAATAAAATAAAAGACACTTACTTAAATGCACTGTAAACGAGCAACTGACTCAAGTAAAAGAAAATGTTTTCATGATTTCAGTATACCACATTTGCTTTTTCACCCCAAAATTAAGCTAGTATACACTGAGTAGCATTCTAATGTTTATGTAATTTAACATGCCTTAAAAGAGGAGATAGTGAGCCAATATTTTGTTTTCTCTCCATATGAAATAGGTCAGGAGAAAAAATAAAGGTTGATATCTGCAAAACATGAAACCCTTAATAACAAATATTTTATACTAAGAATATATGGACTTCTGATGTGTAGATACAGTTAAGAACTAAAAGGTCAAAAGTATAAGAATGAGCCCACTCCCTAAAGTAGAGCAGAAAAACAAAAACCTCAGACAGATATCCAAGATTGGAATCAGAGTGATTCTACTCCACTTCTGTGCAGTCTGGGCCTGAATCCAAACTCAAAACAATTGTAATTTCAGAAAGTCCCACCCTGAAAGACAGGTTGAATTTCCCTCTGGAGAATTACTGAGTCTGAAGACCTGTGAGGATTGACGGGTCAGTTAAAAAATGGATCTTATTTATTTAGTTACATCATCTTTATAGGCATCAATTGTCTTTGTAATTCTCATGAAAATTCCACATAGTAGCCAAAATGGACAATGTATTGTCCAATAAAGCTTCCAGAAATGAACTGTGGGTATGCAGTCTCTCCAACATCCTATGGGAAAGTTGAGCAACGTTACCTTTGGATCTTTACCTGAGTCACTGACTCAAGCAGAGAGGCCCCCACTGGAGAGCATACATGCATATGGATACACACAGAACGACACACATTTCCATTTATGTTCAAAACAGAAGACAGCACAAATGGGAAACAATGTTTGCTATGAGTCTACGTTTTGTGTTTGGAGATGCCTGTTTCTAATTTTGTATTTATTTTTACTTGCATTTAATATTATTTTCATCTTTGGTTATAATCTATGAGAAATAAGGTATTTGTTTTTTCATTTAAACATTTGTTTTGAAGAACTGCTATTTACCAATGATAGAAGTAAGAAAAAAATTGGAAGAATTCATTTTAAGAAATCTTTATGATGACCTTAGATTGGAGGATTCATTTTTGATGATTTTAAGAATAGACTTTAGTGCCTATCTTGGTTTGGTTTCTAAGAAACCAAATCTGCCAAAATCATGAGAGAAAAGCCAGAAGAACACTTAAGCAAGTATTCTTACTTTGTGACAGTGTGGTTATTTATTTAGTAGTTAACATCTGTTCTACAATTTTCCCAGAATAATTGTGAATATGAAATCAGATAACATATGAAAAGCACTATTACAAATTAAAAGTGCTATAAAAATCTGCCATTATAGAGGCTTCCATATAACGGACTCTTATTTTGACATGTTATAAAACCTAAGTTTACTACAAAACAGAAATCTGAGTAGCAGTCTTTGAAATCCATTTCCAGAATTATCTTGAGAGCAGACTTTCAAAATCCTTTCAAGTGGAAATGTATTAAAGAAAAGAAATTAGTCTATTATGTTCTTCTTCCCCATCCTTACTTCACCAGAGACATTAGAACCTTTCTGAAGAGTTACCAGTTCAAAAGCCGCTAACGGCTAGATGCCAGTATTGAATTTATAAAGACCAAATTCTCCATAAATGATAGTATTAAGTGTGAATTTCCACCCATTCCCCTTTCCGTTTGTAATAAATTCATTCAGAAATATTTTTATTTCATGGAATTGACTTCTTCATAAGTCTTCATGAAATCAGCATTAAATATTATCTCCTTTCACTTAGGAAAGAGAAAATGCATTGTACTCTGTCAACAGATAGTTACACAATAAAAATTCAACTGAAAAAAAAAAAAACAAGGGCTTCCCTGGTGGCGCAGTGGTTGAGAGTCCGCCTGCCGATGCAGGGGACGCGGGTTCGTGCTCTGGTCTGGGAAGATCCCACACACCGCGGAGCGGCTGGGCCCGTGAGCCATGGCTGCTGAGCCTGCGCGTCCGGAGCCTGTGCTCCGCAACGGGAGAGGCCACAGCAGTGAGAGGCCCGTGTACCGCAAAAAAAACCCAAAAGCAAGTCATTGGGAAGTGGGGGAAAATGGATCTCTAGGTGTTTTGAGAATGTAATGGGACAAAATGAGGAAATATTTTTTCCTGTGTCACTTTTTATTTTTTATTTTTTAGAGCTGTTTTAGATTTAAAGAAAAATTGAACGGGAAGTACAGAGAGTTCCCATAACCTCCCTCTCTCCTGTACTCGTTTTCACCTGTTATTAACATTTTCCATTATTGTGGTACATTTGTTATAATTGATGAACAAATATCGACACTTTTTTTTGTGTGTGTGTGGTACGCGGGTCTCTCACTGTTGTGGCCTCTCGCGTTGCGGAGCACAGGCTCCGGACGCGCAGGCTCAGCGGCCATGGCTCACGGGCCCAGTCGCTCCGCGGCACGTGGGATCTTCCCGGACCGGGGCACGAACCCGCGTCCCCTGCATCGGCAGGCGGACTCTCAACCACTGCGCCACCAGGGAAGCCCTCAACACATTATAATTTACTAAAGCCCACTGTTTACATTAGGGTCACTCTTTGTGTTGTATGTTCTATGAGTTTTGACAAATGTGTAATAACATGTACCCACCATTATAGTGTCATACAGAATAGTTTCACTTCCCCTCAAATTTCTCTGTGTTCCAACTATTCATCCCTCTCACTCCACCCACCCCTGGCAATTATTCATCTTTTTATTGTCTCCATAGTTTTTACTTTTCCAGAATGTCATAGCGTTGGAATCATGCAGTATGTAGCCTTTTCAGACCAGCTTTTTCCAATAAGCACTATGCATTTAGCATTCCTCCCTGTCTATTCACGGCTTGATAGCTCGTTTCTTGTCATCGCTGAATGATATTCCATTGTATGGATATAACATGGTTTATTTATCCATTTGCCTACTGAATGACATCTTGGTTGTTTCCAGTTTTAGCAATTATGAAGAAAGGTACTATAAACAATTGTGTACAGGTTTTTATGTGGACATAAATTGTCAATTTATCTGGGTAAATACCTAGGAGTATGATTGCTGGATCATATGGTCAGACTATGTGTAGCTCTGTAAGACACTCTGCCAAACTGTCTTCTAAAGTGGCTAATATGAGGGAAATATTTTTAAACTATATTTGGAAGCAGCAAGTGACATATACCACATGATATGAATTCATTCGTCATTCATACATTGCAAGATATTAAAGTATATAATAGAAAAGAGTATGATGTTTTCTTAAGTTAAAGGAAAGCCTAATACTATTCACATATGATAAAAAGACAAATATATATTTTCTTAATTTTTTACATAATCTTCAATTTAACCAACCAATTCCATTGTATTTCTAGCCCTAGAACAGTGCCTGACACATAGCAAGCAATGGTGAGTGACTCTTTGCAATACATATATATATCTTATCCTATGTCCTTCCTGAATCTCAAAGTCCTTCAGCCTCAAATAAAAGCCTCCCAAAGAGCCCCCTGTTGTTGTCATGGCATCAGCACCATCTCTGTCGTAGAGCCATGAAAACTATAAGTGTGCAGGTGATGCACACTATTTTGTTCCTCTATGGCTGGGCTGGATCCAGGACCTTGACCTAAGGCAAAATCATTCATGTGACTGATTCCATTGTTGCTGCTGTGAGGATCAGTCTTTTAGGTTGTCACTGCAGGTAGCAGCCTCCGCTGCTTTCCCCAACCACTAAGCTACTGTACTATCCCCTCTGTAACCCCCCATCTACATACTTCTTGGGAGCAGAACTTCCTCTCTTTCTCCCTTTCTATCATCTTGCCTTCTTTCTTAATTGATTGAGTGTAACTTCGCAGGGTGATAGACGTAAATAAGACACTGATTGGTCTGGAAGACCCCAAGTTTCATAGGAGGGGACAAACACGTAACCAGAAAAGTACAGGACCATGTGTTAAGTGAGATATGTGACCAAAATGCTCTCAGATCACACAGGAAGGTGGGGCAAGGTGGAGCTGAGCCTGGAAGACCTGGAAGACTTTATTTAAAACAGTTGGGAGTGTGGAAGGTGAGATTGAGTGAGAAGTGAGTCCTCCTGATAAACATATCCCACAGAAGAAGTCAAAAAAATAGTAGCTGAAAGTAGTGATGTGGAGGAAGGAAAGAATATTTTAGAATGTTCTCACAAGGCCTTCCCAAAGGGGGAGAGGCCCAGGACTGCTGAAGGCCACTGAGACTGGCAGGGTGTCCACTGGTCCCCCAGTACCTTGAGATGTGTAACTGTCCACATGTGAGAGTTAATTGTCTCTAACTTTGCCTGAGACAAGCCCTACTTTCCGTGAAGACAAGCCTTAGTATTCTGAATAGCTCTGAGTACAGGACTGAGGCAATCACTGACTGGAAATCAAAACTAAAAAATAAATATCCTTGGTTCTTCAGATGGAAGAACCAAGTCAGTGCTTTAGATTCTTGGGCCAGCAGCTTCAGCATCACTAGGACCTTGTTAGAAATGCAGATTGCTGGACCCCATCCCAGATTTACTGGATCAGAGACCCTGGAGGTGGAGCCCAGCAACCTGTGTTTTAACAAGTCCTCCAGGAATTCTGATGCCTGCTAAAGTTTTGGAACTGCTGCCTTAGACAACTGTAGTTGTCAGTGAGAGGAAGACTGAAATTTTAATCAAGACTTTGTTTATATTATTAATAAACCAGTTTCTAACTAAAGAAAAAACACATATAACTCTACGAATAGGACAGTTTCAGGATTTTAGCTCAACCAGGACTGAGTAATATAGTTAAACTAATCTAATCTAGTGCTTCCTTTCTTGAGATAAAGCAAATCCTCTGGACCTATGCAAGAGTGTAAAAAGCATAATAAAGGTGACCGAACTGTAAAAATGTACAGTGCTTTATTTATCCATGTTGACAGTTCAGTTGTAAATGTTTACAACACTTCATAGACCACATGAGAAAGCACACTGACCCACGTGAAAGACATAACAGTCATCAAAGCTTGAGAAATGTTGGCAGGGGCTGGGGGCTCATGGCAATAAAAGCAAGAGAAAAGGGGGCTAAGGGCCAAGCCATATTGATAAATATTTACAAGCAATCACTGAAGAATGAGCGGGGGTCTATTATAGTTGAAAGGCAACAGGTCATTTTTGAATAGTGGCATCTGAAACTGGAAACAAATTTGTTGCTGAAATACAAATTGAAGGAAGTTGCTTTTGTGGGAAAACATTTCCTCTCCTCAGTGGGTTTCTCTTTTGTGTTCTGCCTGTTCTGATCGTGGAATTTCAGAGGCAACTGGGATCTCCTGATAGGGCACTGGCTTCTGTTCCAAGCTCCCCACGGTAGCCTAAGGAAAAAGGTGCCTTCTCCCCTAGGTCTGCTTTTCCTCGTCAAATATGGTTACCTTACTACCTAACTCTCACTCAAATGCTATAAGATCTTCAGATGATTGTTTATAACACAGAGCATGTAAAAAGATTGAGCCTAAAGGGCTCATTTCAGTCCTCCCAATCTTCCCCTTCTTCCTCCCCGGTGAGTTCAAAATCCTGAAGGTTTTAAATCGTGGCCTCGAGCTTGAGGCTGTCAGGAATTTTTCCAGCATAGAAAGGAGTTTGTGTCTCTGAAAAGTAGGAACAACAGGAAACAAAGACAGCTGTCCTTTTCTTGAAATAATAAAACCGAGCACACGCAGGTATCCTGCACGAGGACTTTTTAAAAAAATGCCCATTGAGTTTACCTCCTTGGAAGTTATCATTCAAAGGTCATTGGAGTAGAGCTTGAAGAGTGACATCACAGAGTGAGTAAGAATGAAAATGGGGGAGGGCTATTGCTGCCATCCTATGACCAGGGCGGTGACCATCTGCAGGGGTAGACCATTTTCCACCATTGCTGTCTGACCCCGGGGGGCTTAGGCCCCTCTTTGGGATGGACAAGGTAGCAGGGGTCACTGCCCTGGGCTGACAGTGCCATGTCATGTAGTTAGGAGATGGCAAGAGCCACTTGCCTACCCCCAATCCAGATACCAATCCTGTAAAACATGGAGGGTGCAACCCCTTGGAGACTGTCCATCAGCCATGGGTTGGAGAAGTGGGCCTGTGGGAAGGAGAGATCCATTTCCCCACCCAAGTCCAGGGTCATATCTTCATTTTGCCCTGGTCTCCACAAATTATGTAATCAGCATATACAGGACTAGTAAGTGAGAGACTAGACTTTGAATCTAAGTCTGCCTTACTCTGAAGCTCCTGCTTTTAACAACAACTATGTTTAAGGCATTATATTGGATTCCAGAAAGTATACAGGTAAGAACCAATTGTGGTTCCTTATGTTAGGGAGCTTAGAATGATGAACAAATTACAATCCCTTCTTTTTGCATAAAATACAGGTGGAGGAGGTAAAGAATAAGTAAAAAGCAATATGGTGTGACAAACACAAGGACAGAAATAAGCACAGGGTACCTTGGAAGAATAGATGTGAGGCATCTAAACTTTTGGAGGTCAGGGAAGGCTTCCTGGAGGAGTTGACTTGTTAGCGCTAATCTAACTGATCAAATGGATAAAGCTAACAAAGTGTGTAAGGGGTAACAGAAACAAGGACTGGTGACATAGAGTGTGTTTGGGGAGCACAAGTAGTTCAGTGTGTCTCCAGCTTGAAAAATGAGATCTGGGTTTGGGAGAAAGGGTGATAAGAAAGGCTGGACAAGTGGCAGTCACCTCTTGTGGAACAGAGGAAAGAGAATCACTGAGACATTTTAAGGGGAAAATGATATAATAAGATTTATATCTGGAGGAAATCATTCTGATGATCAGGATAGTGAACTGAATTCAACTTCTATTTATCTGCCAGTCTCCAAACCCATGAACCAGCCAAAAAAGTGATAGAAGGAGAATAAATCAATAATAACATTAGGAAACAAAAAATGATATCATTGGTAGACCTGAGATTTTGAGGAATTCATAGAGAATAGAAAGTATAAAAGAAAATGTACTTTCCTAGAGAAGTTGGAGCAGCTTTGGGGAACTCGTAAGTTCAAAGGACCCAGTGAGGCCACATCACGGCACTCACTTGGGAGTTACGGTCAAAGCAGCTGAAACTGGGTCCCCCCACCTTCCTCATTTGGGCAGCACATGAACAGGCATGGTGTGTACCCAACACTCAACCTCTGGGGGTGAACACTGCGGCCAGGAAGATGGCGAGGCACTGCAGGAAGATGCTGGCGTCTCAGAAGGACAGGGCTCTCTTTCTCTTCCTGGCTTATTTCACTTAGCAAAAGGTCCTCCAGATTCATCCATATTGTCACAAATGGCAAGATTTCTTTCTTTTTTATGGCTGCATCATGTTCCTGTGTGTGTGTGTGTGTGTGTGTGTGTGTGTTTGTGTGTGTGTGTGTGTATTTATGGCTGAATAATATTCCACTGTGTACATATATATACATATCACATTTTCTTTATCTCTTCATCCATTAAGGACAGTTAGGTTGTTTCCATATCTAGGTTATTATGAATAATCCTGCAATGATCATAGGGGTGCAGATATTTCTTCAAGATTCTGACTTCAATTCTTTCGGATATATACCCAAGAGTGGGATTGCTCGATCATATGGTAGTTCAATTTTTAATTTTTTTTTGAGACACCACCATACTGTTTTTCATAATGACTATAGTTAATAATATGGTATTGAATACTTGAAAGTTGTTGAGAGTACATCTTAAGCATTCTTATCACAAAAAAAGAGTAACAAAAAAAGTAATAAATTAAAAAAAATTACCTATGTTAACTTCTGAGGTCATGGATATGTTCATTATTTTGATCTTGCTAATCATTTTACAATGCATATGTATCAAATCATCACACCGTACACTTTAAATGTATACAGTTTTATTTGTCAGTTATTCCTCAATAAAAGTTAGGACTCTTTAACACTCTATTTTTGTGGTAAACATTCTTTTTTTTCCATTTTTTTTCTTTCTTAAATTATTTTTCCTTTATTTTATTTTAATTTTTTAAACACTCTTTAACAGTGATGCACTTTTGCCATCATCCTGTCCTCACCAGAACCAGCTGCTGCTAACTCAAAAGGAGCCAAGCAAGGGCTCTCAAATACAAAGCACAAAACACAAGATATTTGGAAAGGACCAACAAAGATCTTAGATTAAAAATAGGCTAAATATTAAAACATAAATTTAATAATTTCCCAAAAAGCAAAAATGATTAATTAGAAAATGTTTTGGAAGAAAAAAAAATTCCATTTGTAATAGCAAAAACAAAAACAGAAGCCTGAATAATATATCCAAGAAATGTACAAGAAACCATATAAAACAAAATCACAGAAATGTAGGGAGGGACATTTAGAAAGACCTAAATAAGTATCCATATTCTTGGACAAGAAGATTCATTGTTGCAAAATAGTTGTTTCTCTCTAAAGTATCCCACAAATTAATATGGTACCAATTAAAATCCCAAGAAGATATTTCATTTTACTTGACAAGCTCTCAATTTTATATGACATAAAAATTTATGAAAATAACCAAGAGAATTTTTTAACAGAAAAAAGGTAAACTTGCCTTACTAGATATAAGAACATGTCATTAAGCTATATAAATAATGAAAACATTGTGGCATTAAAACAAAACATGAAAACATATTAGTAAAAGAATGGAAAGACTAGAATCAGACTATGTATACGTGGAGTTGTAGTTTATCATGAGGTAGCATTTCACATCATTGGGAAAATGACCAACTATGCAATAAAAGGTATTAGACCATTGCCTACCAATGTGAAAGGAAAAAAAAACAAACACACAGAGGACCCTTCTACTTAACACCATAAACAACATGAATTCCCAATAGATTATCAAAAGACAATATAGGATAATTTTTTTTTTTTTTTCTTGCGTTATGCGGGCCTCTCACTGTTGTGGCCTCTCCCATTTGCGGAGCACAGGCTCCGGACGCGCAGGCTCAGCGGCCATGGCTCACGGGCCCAGCCGCTCCGCGGCATGTGGGATCTTCCCGAAACGGGGCACGAACCCGCGTCTCCTGCATCGGCAGGCAGACTCTCAAGCACTGCGCCACCAGGGAAGCCCCAGGATAATTTTTAAATCTATGGTTGGGACAGTCTGAGCAAGAGAAAAAGTCCAGAAGCTCTATATGTCAGACGAAAGAGTGATTGATCAATTGATAAATAGATGGAATTCATACAAATGAATTAAAGAATCTTTAAATGGACAAAAATGTGTGTATTTGTCAAAACAGAAATAGAGATACTGTCAAAAATATAACGTGTTTAATATCTCTGGAATTACTAACTAAAACAATAAATACCATATTTTACCATCATAATTAAAAACATTTAAAAGATAAACAAAATCAGCTGCAGAAACAGGCACTTTTGGTGAAAGTGCTAATAGGTAAAGAATTTTTACAATGTAATTTTGTGCAGTTTCTATCAAAAATGAGGGAATTCATAATCTTTTCTCAGCATTCTACTTTTAGGGAGTCTATTCTATAAAAACAGGCCAGTCACACAAATGCAGCATTTTTAAATTTTAATTTAAATTACTTATTTATTTATTCATTTATTGGCTGTGCCACACAACTTGTGGGATCTTAGTTCCCCAACCGGGGATTGAAGCCAGGCCTCTACAGTGAAAGAGTAGAGTCCTAGCCACTGGACCACCAGGGAAGTCCCAAGGCAGCATTTTTTTTAAATAGCAAAGAACTGTAATAAGCTTTAATGTTTATCAATAAGTAAATCACAATATATTCATTCATTCATTCATTCTATGAAATATTTTACAGTAGTTAAACAAAGTAGGCTTTATATATCTAAATGGAAAATTCTCCAAGACAAATTTTTAGGGGGAAAACAAAACTGTGGGATAATACATATGGTATAATCATGTTTTTGCAAACACTAAGAAAGGAAAAGATATATGGAAGTGTGTGTGTGTGTGTGTGTGTGTGTGTGTGTGTGTGTGTGTGTTAAGAGGTACAGGAGACTGGAGGGAAATGAAATTTAGGATGGCGAATGTGTAG
>NW_006770904.1:1038442-1045747 GCF_000442215.2 Lipotes vexillifer
TGTAGGGAAGTGATATGGGAGGGTGGGCAGGAAAGAGGTGTTTGGATAATTTGATATCTGAATTTTCTACATTAAAAATACATTTATACATAATATATAATACCTAATTGTAAAGCTAAAATATTTTAATGAAGGATCATGGTTAAGGCATTCACATGGATTGGGGGCTGCAGTGGGATGATATGCGTAAGCAAAACCAGAAGCAATGAGAGCATTTAGAAGAGTAGCTCAGAGCTGAAGTGAGAGAGAATGGCCCCCCTAGGCTCTGGGCAGGTTGGTTGCGGAAGTTCACGTCTCAAAGCAGACAAGTTCTAAAGTCAGGAATAAGGCAATATTGAAAGGACTTGGTGATAGTTATATCCGGGTGCACAGGGAGTCAATGTTGTTGATTCCAGCTTTCTTGCTCTATGGCCCTCACCACCTCATACATTCCCCATCCTAAGTTCCCTTCCCAGGGGCATTGCTATTAAAGGCTTATTATGCACCTCTGCAGGCGTTCACTTCAATTTCCCTGCATTTTCACACAAACACATACAACAATTTTTCTTCCCTTCTTTCTTCCCTCTTTATTTTTGTCCTTTCTCCCTTCCTCTCTCTCTCTTTCTTTCTTCTTTTTGTTTGTTTTTGTTTGTTTGTTTGTTTTGGGGTTTTTTTTGCGGTACACGGGCCTCTCCCTGTTGTGGCCTCCCCCGTTGCGGAGCACAGGCTCCGGACGCGCAGGCTCAGCGGCCGTGGCTCACGGGCCCAGCCGCTCCGCGGCATGTGTCTCACCCAGTGCGCCGCCAGGGAAGCCCCCCCTGCTTTTTCCTCTTTTCCATCCTGTCTCTCTCTCTTCTATACTGCCCAATACTCTCTCCTACCTATAGTTTGGCAGACTGCCAAAAGGTTTTAAAAGAACCCAGCTACATATCACAACTTCTTTATCCCTTCATCTGTCAATGGACACTTAGGTTGCTTCCACGTCTTGGCTGTTGTAAACAATGCTGTTATGAACATTGGGGTACATGTATCTTTTCGAGTTAGTGTTTTCATCTTTTCTGGTTATATGCCCAGGAGTGAGCTTTCTGGATCATATTGTTAACTCTATTTTTTGTGTTTTAAGCAGCCTCCATACTGTTCTCCATAGTGGCTGCAAAATGGAATATTACTCAGCCATAACAATGAAGAAATAATGCCACTTGCTGCAACATGGATAGACCTAGAGATTATCATACTAAGTGAAGTAAGACAGAGAAAGACAAATATCATATGATGCCACTTATATGTGGAATCTAAAAAAAAAAAGATACAAATGAAGTTATTTACAAAACATAAACAGATTCACAGACTTAGAAAAGAAATTTATGGTTACCAAAGGGGTAAAGGGGAAAGGGATAAATTAAGAGCTTGGGATTAACAGATAAACACTCTACTGTATATAAAATAGGTAAACAACAAGGTCATACTGTACAGCACAGGTAACTATATTCAATATGTTATAATAACCTATAATGGAAAAGAATCTGAAAAAAAAAATATATGACTGAATCACTTTGCTGTACACCAAAAACTAATACAACGTTGTAAATCAACTACACTTCAATAACAAAATAAAAAAGAACCCAGATACCTCCATAGAATGTCTGGATTCTTGCAGCATTAACTAAAATTTTTAGTGTCTAAACATACATATCCATATAAATTTGAAAACTTTAAACATTTAGATCTCTATCACTATCACGATGCAAGAATTTTTAAAAACGTGTTTTGCAGTATGTTCTGATAGCCAATGAAAAACATTTTGTTAGACTTAGGAAAAAATAGATTTCAAAGCAGAAGCCTGTTGTCCTGTTTTAGACAGTATAGTTATCTAATTCCATGAATTTTAAACCCAAGAATTATGGGGTATCTTACCCGGACTTTTTCCTTTCTTTAACTTTACAATCATCCATACATGTAATCCTCTATAAATTCAGATGATGCATTCAGTAAAGGCTAACTTATGCTTACAGTTAAGAGGTCTGATTAAAAGTGACTGTGAAAAGAATAGTTACTTTTGAATATAAATTCCACTGAGTTGGATAAGGCTCTTAAAAAAAACTCAGTTTGAAAGATGGAGGGCAATGTGTTCAGGACAAATCATCTCATATATTCAGCAAAGTCAAAATTAGGGTATTACGTGATGGTAGCCGAACATTTTTATATGCAAAGATTCAAATTAAATTAGGTTATACAAAATAAATAGTTAAAGGGTAAAGAATCACGAGACACACATTCCAACTCTCTTATGTGCTGATTTAACTTTCAGATATTTTTCAGGAGGCTGTGTGTGTATAACATTCACTGCTGCTGACCTCAGTGGCACTGGTTGTGTACAGTTAATCACTCCTGAGACCAGTGAAGTCTGTCAGTTAAAAGCATTTTCTGCGCATCTTCTCAGTATGCATCCCTGTCCTGGGAGCTGTGTGTGTGTATATGAAGGTATTGCAGAGGGTTAGAAGAGGAGATACCAAAAATCAATGCAAGGTATGTCAGGGCAGAATATATTTCAATATAGTCATAGGGAGAAATCTCTAATGAGTGAAAGAAGAGAACAATTAAGTAATAAGATAAGTGCCCTGACCATCGGCACAATACAACTTCAAAGAAGAGAGTGTTAGCCACCTTCTGGCTGGAGGTTTGAAAGTCTCCAACCTGGACTCCACCCCTAAAGCAGCCTTCCTCCATCCTCTGTGCTTCTTCCAGAGATTTTTCTAAAATGTGCATCTTTTCATTTGTTCTCGTTACTTTAAAATTTTTCGGTGGCTTTGTACTCCCTTGAGGGTAATGTCCAACCTCCGTAGAGTAAACAGAAAACTCTAATGCTTCAAGCTGCTGTACCTTCACATACAAGGTCCGTCTCTGAGGACCATCATCTATATTCACTCTACCTGATAGGCACCTACTTGTGCATACAAGATACTTGTGTGTTCAAGGTCAGGTTCATGTCCCAAACCCAATACATGAGGTATTTTCTGGAACACGCCACCTTGACCAAGTTGAATTGACAATTTTGGTCCCCTTTATGGCTTCTGAATCCAGTTACTCTAGAATCTGTGATATTTTATTCCTGAGTCTCCATGTTAGGCTGTAAACCCGTAGAAGGACTCGTGTCTTTGTCTCCATAGTGGGATGCCACGCATCTAATAATCCCTTCATTTGCTGAATAAGATAACAGAAAAAGAATTACTGAAGGAGGTAGTACTTGATCTGGGTCTCCAGTTATTGGTAGGATTTGGGCAGGATTATGGGCAGGGGAAGAGGTATGAGCAAAGGTTTAAAGTATATATATATAATTATATGATGTTTGTGTGAGAGAGGGAGAGAAAAAGAAAGAGAGAGATGTTTGGAATAGGGGAGCTTAACTTCGATGTGTCGCATGAGACCACATTCTGAAACCCTGAGAAGCTACAACATGATGATACCACATGAAATAAATAACTTGGGAAAAAAGCCCTATGTATTAGGAAGAGGCTGAAGAATAAAATCATGTTGATTTTGAGTTGAGAAGCCCTGTGATCTCTTCCTTTTCCTTGTATGTCATACCCTTTTATAAAATCTTCTTTCCAGTGGAATTGATATGTATTAGAATCCAGTGAAGTGTTAATTAAATACTATATGGTTGGAAAAATAACACTATTAAAACATATTTAATCTAATGCCTTTGATTACAGTTATAATAAATATATTTATATTTATCACGAGCAATTTGCATATCATCCTTTGATTAAATCCACTAATAATAGGTAAAGTTGGTTATCCTGGTACCAAAGAAGCCTAAAATCTAGTTGGGGTTGAAGGGGTTAGAGGGGGAGCTAATATTGAACATCTACTCTAATCTAGGCACCAAAAATTTATATAGTGTATCCAATTTAGCCCTCATAACTATCCTGGATGGTAGGAATCACTAGCCTCATGTGTATATATGAAGAAATTAAAGCTCAGAGAATTGAAATACCATCCCCAAGATTACCTAGCTATGAGTAGAGGAGCTTTTCTTCAGCCCTAGGCCCCCAGCACTTGAAAATGAGAAACAAAAGTCAGCCTTTTTTTTTTTTTTAGCATCCTAGCAGAACTGTTAGAAATAAATCTGATATCAAAGATATTTTAGTATCTTAGTAATCAGGAGAGCATTTCTCAAAGTAAATTCTAATTCTAATCAAGTCAGTTCTAATTCACACAAAAACATGTACTTTTTGTAAATAATGTGGAAATAAAGGCTTGGGGTGAGGGGAAGGAAGACAGTTATCCTCTTAGAAATGTTGATTAAGCCAGTATTTTGTAGCCCTTAAAAAATTGTGGTATTTAACTACGTCAATTAATTTAGTTGCTTCACGTCATACAATCCCTCCATAAAGCTCCATCCTAGTACATTTAAGAGACTCAATCTGGAAGTCACGTAGTGGCTTTTAAAATTAAAGTGTAGAATTCTTCCCCAAGGTTTTAAGGAAGACTGGGCGTGTGACATTCTTTAGTGAGGTGTTCTTCCCCTCTGGCCTAATCCTTTCATCCCACCCTTGCGGTAACATGTAAAATGACTAAAGCTATCTCGGCTCTCAATACCATAAATCTTCATGTAAATAGCACAGAGCTTAGCAACGACAAATAGGGTTCTTGGGTATTTTTTTAGTAATACTGCTTCTATCGCTAAACCATTTGCTTTTCACTCTTCTTGATCAAAGGCATAATTTAATTGAAATACAGGGTAGTCCAGTGCACTTAGGGAATGTATCTTTAACTGGGAGAATTGTGGTCCTATAACCAGGTTCCCATGTCCTATTGGGCGAGAATTTTACAGTTTTTTGTAACTCAGTTACAGTATCCTTGATATGGCTTACTTCTTTGCTGTAGGAATCAAGGATTCTGAAGCAGCAATGACTCACTATTTGGAGAACATAGTAAAACAACTTTGTACAACTCTATGATGAAATGTGAATGGTTTTGGTAGACTGTAAGCTGTACAGGTAGATTTACTCCCAAGATATTTCAAATTTATCATTTATGACCTCTAATAATATTCCTTCTTAAAAGGATGTGTCCTTGAATCCTTGACTAGTCACCATCGGTATCTCAAAAACTATGCTGTAAACAATTTGCGTTTAAAAATATAATGAAGCTCCATGGATGTTTATTATTGTGTGTAATTATAAATGTCCACTGAAGTCTTCCGAGCAAGAAGTTCATGGCAGAATGGAGGGAAGAAGTTGGATTTTAGGAGCTTTCTTTTTTTTTTTTTTTCCCTAAATGTGTGTGAATATTTTTTTTAATATTTCATCATCCAGGCAGGACAGAATTTATAATGTTCCTGACATCCCTGAGTGAACTCAGCTAACACAGATACATTCCACAAGTAGCTAGGAAGTGGCAGCCCCATTGATAAGCTTCCCCAGTTCACAGAAATTGAGCCATAACATTCCCATTAACTTTGTTTGGAGCAATGATTAATGATAAAGGGTAGAGACAAATCCAAGTTAATATAGATAGGGAACTGTTATTTTCCTCATCCTCCGAAATTTGGCTATCAGTGGATAAACATTCCTTCTGTGGAAGCCTTTCTTCTTCCTGCACACTGGCATGCCAGCAGTGTTGTGGACACTCTATAGAAGGATAAATTAGGAGTTTGGAATTAACTTATACACACTACTATATATAAAATAATCAACAAGGACCTACTGTATAGCACAGGGAACGCTACTCAATATTCTGCAATAGCCGATATGGGAAAAGAATCTGAAGGAGAATGGATATATGTACATGTACAACTGAATCACTTTGCTGTACACCTGGAACTCACACATTATAAATCAACTATACTCTAATACAAAATAAAAATTAAATTAAAAATTTAGAAAAGAGGGGCTTCCCTGGTGGTGCAGTGGTTGAGAGTCCACCTGCCGATGCAGGTGACACGGGTTCGTGCCCCGGTCCGGGAAGATCCCACATGCCGCGGAGCGGCTGGGCCCGTGGGCCATGGCCGCTGAGCCTGCTCGTCCGGAGCCTGTGCTCCGCAACGGGAGAGGCCACAACAGTGAGAGGCCCGCGTACCGCAAAAAAAAAAAAAAAAAAAAATTTAGAAAAGAATAAGAAATTAAAAAAATAAATAAAATAAAAGTATATTGGGAGTTAAAAAAAAAAAAGGATATAGAATCTATCCTTGTCCAACTTAGTGCTCCTATCCTTTCTAAGAAGTCTACTCTCTACACCATAATCACCTCAATTTCCCCAATGTCCACCTCCAATTTCAAAATACTTTTGCTCATACAGCTTCTAAACTTCCCTAGAATAAAAATACAAAGAAGATGGTAAGAATTTTTAACAGTTCCCACACGGTGATATCTGAAAATTACCCCCAGGGGAGCAGACCAGCCGTCTGGCTCGCTAGGAGGGTCTCAGAGGAATTATCTACCATGGACCCCAGCCTGACTTTCAGCCTTGAGGACTCTGAAATCAGATTTTGTTAATGCAATGACAGCAGGCAGACCTGGATTAACCAAGGTAGAACACCATTCACATGTATTCAGTGTGTTAATTTTCAGTGAGAAATATAACTGCCATAGACCTGGAATACTCATGTCAGCATCATTAGTGAAATTACTCGCTGAAGTCGGACCTAAATGGGGAGACGAACCACAAGCAGAATTCGCTTAGACTCAGAACCTGAGGAGTTCAAAGAACTGAGGGTAAAAATGTATCAAACTGTCAAGAAGGGGGGTTTGAGCTTGACAAGGGCTTCAGCATTTAATGATATACTTATTTGTAAGACTCTCTCGTTTTGATGAGGCATAAAACTTGAATTGTATTTAATTGGGCAATTACTTTCTGGTTGGTATAACACATAGAACGTTGCCAAAACTCAATTTCAACTAAAGGCTGATTCCTGTGCAAATAGAAAGGTTTTCAAATTGTCCATGGTCAGACAGGCAAAAAAATCCAAACATAAATCAATTCTATGAGGCTCTGACAGACCAGAAGTTAACCCCAAAAGGTAGAACATGCCAGGTGACTAAGAGTTGCCCTCATAACAGCAGAGCACTGAGAGTAATCCCCTACCTTGTAGCTTCATGACTCTTCATAAAGGAGAGACACTATCATCCAATCTCCATTCCCCTGTCAGCCCGAGAGAGAAAGTTCTAGAAATGCCACGTGTCAGTGCAAATAAATATTCTAACAAAAAGTAATCATGGTTTTCGTGCCCTATGGCTTCTTTCCCCACCTAACCCTACCATTATGGGATTTGATAGATATTCTCTAATAGGCATTTTCATCTTTCCAAATAATATAGGGAAA
>NW_006770904.1:1045970-1049504 GCF_000442215.2 Lipotes vexillifer
GAAAGAGCAGAAAAGGCTTAACCTAAGGGGCACTTTCCCTAGGAGGTTAATGCCCTAAAAAATAGACTTAGGAATATACCTCCTAGAGATAAACTTTAGCATTTCTCTTGCAGTTTACATCATGTGTAATTACTTCATGTTAAAAAAAACCCAGCTTGCTCCCTGAAGATGTTGTATAGAACAAGTCTTTGCATGCAGCCCAATCAGGGTTACTTCTTTCTAAGGTAAGATCAGGCACACGAAGTGTCAGAACTTAGAAATGGGTTTTATGCCCATTTTCTCCACATGCTTGTTCATATATATGGTATATTCTCCTTAGCCACTGCCAAAAGACTTTTCTAAAATGTTTTGTAATGCATGGTTGCTTGGAGACATTTTAATTTCAAAATAAGTAGTTCTGCCTCGTCCAAAATGTATACACACTGCACTAAACATAGATTCTTGGCATCCTACAGACCTCTAAGGTTGACATTGCGAGGCCTGTTTCAAATGCATTTTTGGCAAAACCAAATCCTTAATTATTTTTGAAAGAGTGACACAGAAATGTGCATGCTATTATCCTTAAAAAATATCCTAAGCATATCAAGAAGACCTTTCTCCTGACAATATTCTAGGACTGCTAATTTGGATGTAAGCAGATATGCAAGAGCTCTGTACCACAGACAGCAATGAATCACCCTTCAAGCAATTGGGTCTCACTCCCTCTGTTGCTTATAGGACTCAGCAAACTGTGATTAAGGAGGAAAATTTCATGTTCTTTCTAGTAATCAGTGCTGCCACTGATAATAACCTGGGATTATTGTGCCAATGTGTCACTGCACGAAAGCGTGCCCGGGGAGCCCTGCTTAGAACTGACGTGTCTACTGTTTTAACAACCAGAAACAGATTTTAAAGTAAACACAGAATGTCTCGAGAGAAGTCCACATAGGTCAGTCTGGGAGTGGGACAGTACCAGGGAACGCTTATCAAGGTTTGGACACAAGAAAATGCCAATTTGAGTATTTCTACCACTTTCTATTTTGGTAGAGTTATTGAGGGACACTGTGGGGCATAAAAATGGCACAGTTATACAGAGCAAAATGAGCTAGGTGGATACATGGTTCAATCTTTAAGTCACCCCTTCCAGTCCTATCTATCTCACATACTATGCTAGATGAAAAGCAGATAAACCGTTTCCAACTTACCTAAATTGAGATAATTTTTCTTGACACCAAGTGCAATTTACAATTGTGATGCTTCTCAGGCATCTCATCTGGGTTGTTTTGTCACTTTTGCCCGTCCCTATTTGGAAATCTTTTTCAGGGATTGAGAATGAAGATCTCATTAACCTCAAACATGATTTCTCTGTTTGCTGTGGACTTTTTTCTTCTTTCGCTTACAATGAAATATAAATTTCAAGGACAGCAAAAATCTGAGTACTCTCTGTTCATCTCTGAGCCCTGTGATCTCATTTTTGTCAGACTTAAAAATGGCCTAAATAATTCAATAACAGAAATCTCTGGCTGATTCAGAAACCAAGTAAGCGTATCTCCAAAACAGACAAGACCCGTCAATTTGTGAGCAAGGCTGCCTGCTTAACTGGGATTTCTGTCTGCAAGGCTCAGCCCTGGTTAACTAACAGTGGAGACCTATAATTTTTTTTTTTTTTTTTTTCTTGCGTTATGCGGGCCTCTCACTGTTGTGGCCTCTCCCATTTGCGGAGCACAGGCTCCGGACGCGCAGGCTCAGTGGCCATGGCTCACGGGCCCAGCCGCTCCGCGGCATGTGGGATCCTCCCGAAACGGGGCACGAACCCGCGTCTCCTGCATCGGCAGGCGGACTCTCAAGCACTGCGCCACCAGGGAAGCCCAAGACCTATAATTTTTTTGAAGCTCAATTTTTCTTTTCTCATCTAATGTTCCGAAAGTTTCCGGGTTTTCTTTTTGACAAAAGGAAAATAGCTTCAGATTTCATGTTTGTATCAGTGTGTTTCTAATTAACTGATTTTAATTTGATTCCTTTTTAATCTCTGTAACTTAAGTATATTCTATTTCTATATTTTAGATAATAGCCTTCCTTCTGTTTGCCTGCTTACATCATAAATGTCAGAAAGAAAAAAGTCATTGGTAACACCAAGTCAATGGCCAAACAGAGTTCATGTAACATGTTTCTTTTAGGTTCACAAAATGCAATCTTATCTCACATCTATCTTCCAGTTTAGTTGAATTTTCAGCAGTTCTATAAGAGCAGCTGTGTTATTGTCTTGTCATCTCTATATGCAATAATTATAATCAAGTTAGGTGATGGGGGACTACTTGAAGTGAGATGGTGATAACATCAGCCTCCTGAATTGCATTGACCACTTAGCATAGCTGCACATCTATTTGTTCTCTATGTGACCTTGTGTAAGTCACTGAACTTCTCTGAGCCTCAGCTTCCTCCTCTGTTAAATGGAGAAAATCACGGTATTCTGTATCTATTGTTATTAAAGAGCATTTACAGGAACCACCCTCTTCACATAGTGGCACTATGTGTTACTGCAAAACGAGAAAAGCATCTTTTGGGTAATGCTAGATTAAACTCAAATAAAAGATTAAAGTCAAATTAAAGTTGAGCAGATTATTGTAGAGCTTCTTGATTTGTTGGTACAATAACATGACTCTCCAGTGGAGGTATGGATTACATAGCATTAGCCAAACTTATTTGGAGACCCACAGGATACATATTCAGAAGAGTTTATCCACTTCCTAATGTGATAAACTGTGATAAGTAAGCATAATAATGTACATCAAATGTTTAGCTCAGTATCTCCTGCATAATAAGGGTTAACAATTACTGACCCCAGCCAGGGGCTGCCTGTGTCACTATGTTGACTTGTCATCACAACAATCCTTAGAGGTAGGAGGTATCCCATTCTTCTCTAGAACCTAGAGATATTGACCAGCTGCCCAGGGTTGTATGCCAAGAGAGTGGCAATGTGGGATTTTTTGATGCCACAGAGTCTGTCTGATCACACTTTAAGATGCTGCTTTCCTGGACTTCCCTGACGGTCCAGTGGTTAAGACTCTTGTGCTTCCACTGCAGGGGACTCCGGTTCCATCCCTGGTTGGGGAGCTGAGATTCCACTTGCCCAAAGGTGCTGCTTTCCTGGCCCCTTCTTCTCGTTAGCGAGCCCTGGGACCAAAGCTGTGCTGTAATGCAAGCTATTGGCAGGCTGGGCATCAACTGCAAGCTGCCCCTGAAGAGAGTGCTGTCTTTTTTTAGAGCTTATCCAGACAGGCTCTTAGACAGCTCCAGGCCCCACATTCATTCAGCCGTTTGTTTTCCTTCAACAAATATATATTAAGTGCTTACTGTATACCAAGTGCTCTAGGTAATACAGATACAGCAGCGAATAAAGCAGACAAAACATCCCTGCGCTCATGAGGCTTATACTCTACTGTGAGAGACAGACCAAAACAAGTAATTAAGTAAAACAAACAGACAAAAATCATGGTAACAAGTGCTGTGTAGATAAAGGAAGCAGGGAAGAGGTACAGAGAAGGCCTTTTTGTC
>NW_006770904.1:1049514-1049706 GCF_000442215.2 Lipotes vexillifer
TAGGGTTGTACGGGGGGAGGGGGAGGGGGGGACCAGGTGATATGGTATCAACTGAGCAAAGACCTGCAGGGAGGGAGGGAGGGGCCCATGACGTCACTGGGGGCAGAGCTCCAGACTAAGGGGCTGGGCAGTGGAAAGATACCCAGGCAGGGGCAAGCATGGTGTGTTAGGGTGCTGCAACAGTTTCTCTTT
>NW_006770904.1:1049716-1061705 GCF_000442215.2 Lipotes vexillifer
TCCCTAATTTGATTTCAAGATGATGCAAAGGCATGTAGTCAGGCAAATAGTGTTTAGCCTAGCTCATAGACCTACCTTCCTATGCTGCTTGGAAGTGAAAGAACCACGCCATTGAATTTATTCTTTACCCAGAGCAGAGATCTTTCCTGGAAATACATATTTTAAAACTAATGAAAAAAATTCTAAATGCAAGACAGTTGTGTCTTGCATTTAGTTTTTATGTGATTACATTTGAGGGTTTCTGGTATGCCCGAATTACTTCAGAATTTTCTAAAGTTCTTGATTAATAAGAGATCATTTATGAAAGTATTTGCAAACTGTTAAGTGGCAAATATAAGGGATTATTTTTATTCTTAAAGAATGAACTTTAAAAAATTGCCTGCGATGTTACCCTGGCTATAAATTTGAATATATTTTTAAACTCGTAGCATTAACTAGTAATCTAAAGATGTCTTTCTCTATTTTATCTTAAAAATATATTTCAATAGCTTGTCTTTAGCACATGCTCTGTTTAGCATAGTATAAATTTTCATAGGACCATGTTCAAATTGAAGAAAACTAAGTACGTTCTCTTGCTTACCTTCATAAACTTCTGTTGAGGTATAAATTGGTACAACCTTTATATTAAACATTTTGGCAACATGTATCAAGAGTTCTCAAAAAATTTATATCTTTGACCTTATAAGGTCAAAGGATCACTCCTCTGGATCTTGAGAACATCATAAGTAATAAGGAAAGGGATACATTTGCAAGGACATTTTACCTAGAATTATTTATTTAAAAAAAACACTGCAAACAACCTTGATGTGTCAAGTATGGTATATTCATGTAAAACGGATCCATTTATAAAAATAATCTTTGCATAGAGTTTTAATAGCATAGGAACTTGCTTATGACATAAAGTTAAGAGGAGTAAAAGCAGGATGCAAAATTGTGGATAAATGTGGTCTAGTACAGGTAAAACATAAAATGCAAATGTAGCTAAATGTTAGCAGTGGCTGAATCTGAGTTTGGGGATTTTGGTGCATTATTTTGCATCATTGCAATTCCCTAATGGTTGTAACAATAATACATTCAACAGTCTCACCCTCTGTTCCTTGGTCTCAGTAATATTTCACAATTGTTGACATAACCACATATTAAAAATTCTTCTCTCTGTGCCTTGTCAACAATGGATGACATCAGTGATGTCTTAGCAAACAAGGAAACTTACAATCAGTTGTCATGATTAAAAAGATGAAAACCATTCCCAGAAAAGAACCTTCACATTATAACCTAAAGAATCCCTCGGTGTACATATTTCGATACCAATATATGCTTTGAAGATGTGTTTTAAGAGATTTGTGTCTTAAATGACCCACTGGCTTTCTGACCTCACTTTCCTGTCTTTTTCAAAGCTACTAAAGAAGATAAACTTTAAAATGAAACATATATACTCCCTAACTATGTTTGCTGTTACAACATAACTTGAGAGAAGTTAGGGGAAGTATATTGCAATAGGCCAGCTAGCTCTTGTACTTGAACAGTAAAATATGTGATAAGCAAATATGCCCTGGACTAAACTGAGTAAGGCATCTCCTTGCATATTCAAAGGAAAGATCCCATAGAAGGCTACTGGGTGCTCTTATTTCTTCTAGTCTTAGGGAGCATCTGAACTGCAGTATCTTAGAGGCTATTGGAAATCACTTCCAACTGTTTGTAGTTTGCCTTGTTTCAAGTTCACTCTCTAGAATGTTCTTGGACTAAAGTGGCTCCACCAAATGACCAGGGCTGAATGGCTACACTCTTAGCAATAATGGCTCTTCTGTCAACTTGTCATTTTTCACCATTTTCTGGAATAACAACAAATGCATGTGCCTCCCCTACCAGAAATAGAAGCGACAATGTAAGTTGCCTAGTCAAAACCATGCAATAGACAGTAATTTATGTCTTTAACAGTATGTGCTACATGCCTTCAAAAAAAAAAAATCTACTATTCAGTTCTTATCTGGCAAACTACAGAAATAGGAGTTTTGTTTCCTGTTATTGCAATGCTCATGGAGTTGGAGAAACGCTTTTGATTTCCTTTCATAAAGTTTTCTTTCTGAAACAATCAGGACTGTAGTAAACACTGACCCAAAAAAGAGGGTTCATTTCATGAATTTCCAGTAATGCCCATACTTTGCATATTGTTTTTGTCATAAAAGATACGAGACTTTAATTATTAATGTCCCAAGGATATTTCATTTGTTTCTGACATTTTCACCAAAGATTTCCCATATCCTGGGCACTGCTGTGTTCTTGGAGAAACCGGTGGGCAATGCCACACTTTCTGAGCCCCCTCCCTCCAAGACAAATTTAATCAGCTCAGAAATGACTTAACTAAATTGTGTTGCAGTGTGAAGTAATTCTGAGGTACCACTTGGCACAATCTTAAAGCACTGAAGAATTTTAGGCATTCCCTACTACGTTTATGCTGGGTGGGAGTTATGCCCCCCTGGATCATTGTATGTTTTCCTTTGAACTCAGTCTGAGTTTTTTCTTTTGGTCTGTTAAGTCTCTCAAAAAGTCCTATCATTCCTACTGGAGGGCTCAAGCCACCTCTTGGTTTTAGTCCTAATGTCCTTAGTGTCTCTTAGTAGACATGGCAGATTCCCATGTTTCTGTGAGATTTCAGACCTGCTAACTCACTGCAAAGGCTGAAACTCCATCATGATCTACACGATCTGGTTTGGGCTTCATCAGCCCCAAGTGCATTTCTCCCTCTGCCTGTGCTTAATGTTGAGATTTTCATGAGCACTTGGACAAAGCTCTGCCACTCTGCCTGCAGCTCATTTCTTCAAAGAACCGTCTTTGTCTTTCTCCATGGCTTCACCAAGTTTTCTTCTTTTTCTTTCTACATTCTTTACAGTTTCACTATCTTATACAAATGTCCCCACAGCCAAATGGGACCACACCTTTTCTGACACAATGTTTGCTGTGTACTTTCTTTTGTCGGCAGTGGAGCTCAGGTGACAGGTAAATATTAAAAACGATGGCGATTTTACTGGGAGAAAAGAAATCCATTACGATTTCTTTCCTCCATATCACACATTCACAATGTAAAACTTTCCGTTTGCTGCTAACATTCCAATCTTCATATCAGAATTAGCTAGTCCCACCCACTGGTCTGAAATTCAAGCCTGTCATGTCTGTCTTATTACTTCTCCAGCTTCCCTATCCCTGGTTTCCAGGAACTCAGGTCCTGACTTTACTCCCAGAGGCATCAAATCCCGGTCTTGATAACCAGCCTGGTATTCCAGTGTTTCTGAGAATAGGGTCTGTCTTAGACTTCATGGGGCCTGCCAAGAAATAGCCAAGTCCAAGGTATAGTCTGGGCCCTTTCCACTGCCACAAGCCCCAGGCACAACTCCCTGGTGGCCAGTCTGGGATCCATCCCTTGATGGCATTCTCTTTCCTGAAGTGCTCCACCTGCTGGTCGGCACTGCTTCCTGTCACCTGTGGCCATCTCTGCCCACTCTCCACCAGGGCCCGTCCAAGGACGTGTTCAGTCTTCAGACTGCGGTCCTTCTCTCCGCCTTCTCTCAGATGCCAGCTGAGTCCTGATTCGTGCGAGTTCTGCCTTGGCTATGGGATTCACTCTTGGAGTGTGGCCTTAGCCAAGTCTCTTTACCCTTTGAACCTCAGTTTCTCCTTCTATGAAAAGACTGAGTGATAAATGTTCCTTATCAGGGATGATTCAGATGTGTGTAAGTTCTACCAATATCCATGCCCTGGAACCAAGGCCAAGTCTTCAGATATGCAGACACGATTTATCTTTGTGGTATGAAGATGCGGTTGGACATAAAACTCTCCCACTGATGAGCCACAGCCCCAAAACTCCCACCATTAAACTCTTTGGGGGTAACACTGGGGTTCTCAAACATTAATCTTTAGAAAGGGCTGCTTTGGGATGACACATTAAATGAGCTGTGGCTAATTCAGGCCATTTCAGTGAGTTTTCAAAAAAAATTGTAATTTTTAAAATTTGAGGAATTTTCTTTGAATATGAAACTAAAACTTTTCCAAGTTTTTGGTATTAAAATATCCTTCCTTTTATAAAAATTTTGGTGATATTAAATTAAATAGTAGTTTTGTTGTGGCTATTTTAAAGGTTCCTAACTTACCAAAATAAAATGCTTAAAAGTCCTAAACCAGCCTTAATTTTCCCTGCTCCCCTCCCCTCCCCTCCCCGCCCATCTCTCAAGCATGCACGTGCTCGCTCTCTCTCAATCACCAGTCTATGAAAATCTCTAAGTCTGAAAGCCACAAGATTAAGAGATGGCTTTTTTTGAAACTCATTTGTATCTTGTCTGGTAACAAATAATGCTCAGATTAGTTCACATTAGTCATCAATTCCCCTGGAGGGCTATAGAATTTAAAGCATAGGGTAGGTCATTTTGGTAAGGCGTGAGGGGTAGAATCTTCATGTCCTTACTTAGGTGCAGGACATCAGGGCCAGATGGCTTGGGATGCACAAGTGCTTTGGTGGACAGTGGGTAGAAAGGGAAAGAAAACAGGACCATAGAAACAAGAGATAGAGACCCCAAACACAGTGTAACTGAATTCACAATATTATCTAGGACCAGACCAACCAGCAAAGTACAACGACATTACTTGAAATTGAGTGTGCTTAAAATCCAATCCACAACTCCACTCTCCAATTCACATCATGACTCATGCCAGTTTCATTCAGGACCCTCTATTTCTCTTCTTCTGGGAAGCTTCTAGTCTCCTTCAATGAATGTCCCATCAAGGTCTTCCCACGTGTAGTGGACGTACACTTCTCTGTATCTCTAATACCTCCAGAGGGAACCATCTCTCCCTCAGTCTTTAATAATATCTTTCAGTCCAAGTGATTCCTGGATTTCAGTCCAGGTCCCTGTCTCTGCCCAGCTACCCACTAGCCTTAGGAATGGACACTTGACTCAGTTCTGACCACTCAGGATCAATCAATCTTGCTGGCCACAAAGATTGATTTAGGGATGGGCATGTGATCCAATCCAAGCTAGTCTGAGCCCTCTCTTGACCCTTGCCAGAGCTATGGGAAGAGATGGTATCTCTTTCTCTGTGATCACGAGTTCAAAGGTCTTTGTAGACTCAGGGTTGCTGGGGAACCAGTCTATGAAGGTAGGAGTAGACCAGGAATGTGCACTGCTCAGGACAGCCTTAACATCCAGAGTTCAGTCATATCTAGACTTCTAAGAAATTCTTTTTCTTTTATTAAGTTAGACTGAGTTAGGCTTCTATCCCTTGTTATCAAAAGTCTCAGAGGAAAGTACAGGTCTTGGTATGAGGGCCTCGCCACTAAGAGATCTCTGGCCTTAGGAAAGTCTGTCTGAGATCTCTGCAGTCTCAAGGAACATTCTCAATCAGATTCTTTCAATTGTGTCTTCAGCACACCTACCTCCTTGAAGTTCCATCAGGAGAGAGACTGGAGAGCAGAGTGGAAAGAAACAGGTCTCTCTCTAGGGACCCCTTCCCTCTTCACTGGTGTCCATTTTAACCATAATGGAAAAAGCCCTATTAGGCCTGAGGCCAGTATCTCAGAGGACCTGTTAGAAAGTTGGCTGTGTACAAAACTCATGACAAAGACTAGAAAGGGACTGTTATTTTTTCTTCTGCTCCTCTCTAGATTATTTATATTTCACCGAGGACTGACAGGAGAGCTATTCTCTCCTTGCTAAGTGCCAAATCCCCTACTGGAATGTGCCCAGCTGGCTCACTGGCGATTTCCCTCAGAAGGCCAAGGAGCCACCTTCTGAGAAAAGATCCTGTTCTAATAGAATTCAAAGTTGGAAGAGTTCTTTTACTTACCACCGACAGTTGTCTTTCAGTAAACAGGCAGGACGGCTCCAGAATACAGATGCCTTGGTTGCTTGAGACTTGGAACGCATATTACTGCTGCCTGACTGAAACATTCCGGTGAATCTTTATTGGCCTTTCCATCCCCAGAAAGAATAAGTCTTAACCACAATAAAATGTATTCTCACATCAAGAATTTCACAAATGCTCTATCCAAGATCAAAAGTGAAAACAAAACCAAAAATAAAACAAAACAAAACAACCCTGAAGGAAAAGGTGAACCATACGGCCTAACATTAGGATATTTTGTCTCGGTGTCAACCTCTAACATATGGTAATTTTCAATGACTGACAGATGAAATGACTAAGCGGGAGAAGGAAAATTGTTTACTCCTGGTAGCAAGGGACAGAGCTTTGTTTACCGAAATTCTTTAAGAAGGACATCAGGCTATTTTCGCAATGAGAAAAATTTCACTTGGAAAGGAAAGCAGCCACAATCCTGAGATCTAAGGCATAAACACAAACGCACAATCAAAACTAAACGTCATAATAAAATAGCTTCCCAAAGAGAACCTAGCTTTCTACTCATTCATGCAAGAAAATCTTTGCTTGTATCTTAAATTATTTAGGGACCTGCTAACAAGGTAGTGATGGGAAGAGGAAGGAGTTGGAGAGGAAGATAAAAATGAGGAAAAACTGTAGAACTCAATAGTCTTGACAACAGAGAGCATTTTTATTAATACAAGATAGTGTATTATCTAGCAATTAAAAGCATGAACGTATAATCCTCAAAATATCATCTTGATTCACGCTGCTGCTAATAAGGCCTAACAAATATTTCAATAATAGTAATAAATTGGAGTTGATAGTAACTGATCTGGACTGATTTGGACTCAGGTGTTTTTGGTTTGTTTGGCTATGCAATACTTTTTTCTTTTATGTATAAGTTTCAGGTGTACAGCATTATAATTTGGCATCTGTATACACTACAGTGTGGTCACCACCACAAGTCTAGTTACCATCCACACTATTCAGTTGACCCCCTTCACCTATTTTGCTCACCCAGCAACCCCCTTCCTCTCTGGTAACCACTAATCTGTTCTCTGTATCTATGAATTTACTTTTGTTTTATACTGTTTGTTTGTTTCTTTTTTTAGATTTCACATGTGAGTGAAATCATATGGTATTTGTCTTTCTCTGATTTATTTCACTTAACAATAACTTCAAGATCCATTCATGTTGTTGCAAAGGGCAGGATTTCATTTTTTCTTGTTGTTGTTGAGTAATATTCCATTGTATATATATACCACACCTTCTTTATCCATTTGTCCATTGATGAATGATTATCTTGTTTCCATATCTTGGCTACTATTAATAACATTACAATGAACATAGGGGTGCATGTATCTTTTCAAATTAGTGCTTTCATGTTCCTTGGACAAATACCCAGAAGTAGAATAGCTGAGTCATATGGTATTTCTATTCTTATTTTTTTGAGGCATCTCCATACTGTTTTCCATAATGGCTGTACCAATTTACAGTTCCACCAACAGTGTTTTAGGGGTTCTTTTCTTCTCATCCTCTCCAATACTTCTATTTCTTGTCTTTTCGATAATAGCCATTCTAGCAATTGTGAGGTGATATCTCATTGTGGTTTTGGTTTGCATTTCCCTAATGATTAGTGACGTTGAACGTCTTTTCATGTGTCTCTTGGCCACCTGTATGTCTTCTTCGGAAAAATGTCTATTCAGATTCTCTGCCCATTTTTTAATTAAGTTGTTTGCTTTTTTGTTGATGTTGAATGGTGTGAGTTCTTTATGTACTCTGGGTATTAACCCCTTCTCAGGGATGTATCTGCAAATATCTTCTCCCATTCAGTAGGTTGCCTTTTTTGTTTTGATGATGGTTACTTTCACTGTGCAGAAGATTTTTGGCCTCAGGTATGATTACTGTTGGATCTCCCAGGGCTCCCTTTAAGCTGGATTGCATCTTCGGTAAATAGGACCAGTACTGAAATCTAATAACATCTGAGCCCTAAAAAATCCAAACCTTCATATTGAAAGTCTGACTTTAGTGCATACCTATCTTTGTTTCACAGGCTTCAATTCAACATTGTAGACAGTATCTCACACTTATCTCTTTTTCCAATCTTCTTTTTTCCAAACCAACTATTTTTTTCCAAACCCATTTTCATGAGCAGCTTGCTTTCTGTTGAAGCTCCTAATAAGGAGTGACAAAAACAGGGTTGTATCTTTTCATCATGGAACCACCACCGAGAGAGGAGAAAACAGGGAATCCAGTTATTGTGTTTCCCTTGTCAGAATTCTCCCTGTGTTAAATATGTTAAAAACCTGGGAGTCAGTAACCATTCTTCTCCCCAACATACATCCCCTTTAAAATAAAACAAAACAAAAAGCTATAATTCAAGCTTAGACAGCTATAGAGATGAAAATTAGAGAGTATTTTCAATAGAGATGAAAATTAGAGAGTATTTTCAAGGACTGATACAAAGAAGTATCTATTTCTTAAGCTCTCAGAGGAGAGATGTATGTATGTGTCTCCTTGCTTGTTTTATTTTTCTCCCTTTGCCACAGAATTTGCAATGTCTGTACGAGGTCTAGAAATATTTTTCTTCAATTCTCAAGCATTTTATGCTTCTGATTCTTCAAACGCTGTTGCCCCTGACTGCTCTGCACACATCAGAATTATGCCCCTGGCTATGAGAGCATATCCACATAAACCAAATCCAAGATTGTGACTAGAGAAAAATGAAAGACTCTGAAAGATTGTTCCAGCACTGCCAACAGATTTTGGGGTGGGGAGGCAGTTGGTATGTATAGGTAGATGTCGTTTTCTTTAACTTTAATCATACATTTTGATGGCTCTAACACTGTCGGGAAAGAGACTCTGTTGATGTTGCGTTTGACTGTAAGAGAAACGGAAATACAAGAAGATAAAGTTATTTGGCTCCGTTTCATGAAGCAGATTTACCATGGTATGTTCCTCAACTAAACCTGTTCTCAATGTCCCCATGCTCTTTTTACCTGCATCAAGAAGACGATCCTATGCTCCTTTTGGCCCGGGAAATGTGGTGGAATTTGATGAGGAAGAAAGCTGACATAATTATGCATGGTTATCAAACTTCCAGAGTAAAGGAAACCCTGCAAGTAAATGGAACATTAACTCAGAACTAAAAAGGATTTGGGTTTTTTAACTTCACTGACCAGCTTGGACGGTCACCTGAGTGCACAAAGAACTGCTTACTTTATGGAATATTTTCACACTTGTAAAAATTGATAATGTGTCACTGTCAGGTCTAATTTTCTTTCCTGTTGTAAGACGAAAGGTCATCCCCCTCCTTCTTATTAAATTTGAAAAATAAATATCCACAGCAGTATCTCAACAGACTTAATGTGTTTATTTTACACTCCAAGAATGTGAATAATTGAGCAACACATCGTGGGGGTGGGGGGGGGAAAGACTAGGAGAACAGCTTGTTGTGTTTAATAAACTAACTTTGACTCTACCTGCTGAAAAGATGGTTATTGACAGTTATATATCTTGCTCATGAGCACAGACCTAAAACTTTATCAGGAGGAAGTAAAACTACTCAAAGCTGTAGCTGATGAAATAGCTTTTACCAGCTTAGCGCAATCACTTCAAAGGAAAAGTACAAATGTTCGAACTTCCCATCCTTTTGTTATTGGACAGGGGAGGAAGGAAACATTTCACAGACATAAACTGCCCTGTTGAATATTGAAAGAATTTAAAAGCAAAAATATCATATTGACATAATTACAGATATAGAATTACAGATTACTTTAGAAAACACCCCTTTTTTTCTCTGTGATTTAAGGAAAAACATTGCTTTGCCAATTTCAGCCGCTCAAATGCATTAAACATAAGATGGGAAAAGTTCTCTCTGCTCTCTTCAAAAGCTAAGAATATCTTCTTTAAAATGTATTCCAGGATACTGGCTGTCAGGGGCCAGAGAGTGGGGGGAATGGGGAGATTTTGGACAAAAGGTTGTAGTTATGCAGGATGAGTAAGTTCTGGAGACTTAAGGTACAGCATGGTGACTACAGTTAACAATACTGTATTGTATACTTGAAATTTGCTAAGGGATCTTAAGTGTCTCAACACACACACACACACACACACACACACAAATGGTAACTATGTGAGGTGATGGATGTGTTAATTAGGTTGATTGTAGTGACATTTCACAATGTATACACATAACAAAATGTCACACTGTCCATCTTACATATATGTAATTTTTGTTAATTACACTTTGAAAAACTAGAAAAACTTAAAATAATAAAAAATAAGATGTAACTTACCTTTTATGAGTGAGACTAAGTAAGGAAATGTTTGAAACAAATTATCACTGAATTTCTAATGTATAGATGATTCACCTGTGATGAAAGTTAATTACTATTATTAATTATAATTATAATTTTAAGGCTATGTTTTTTGGATCTTCCAGGGCTTTCTAATTCTGACAGCACCTGTCAGAGGGAGGTAATGGGGAGGAGCTTGTCTCCAAGGCAGGAAGAGTTTCTGGGGTTTGTCAAAGGTCACAGAGTCCCAGAGAGAACCGGAAATGCACCCGTAACTTCTCTCCAAGCAGCCCGCACACACTTCAGCTGTGGATGGAGATTTAGTCACAGAAGAGAGGTGAAGTCAGCAATCTAGAGCTGAGATAGGATTCCTACAGATACCAGACCTATTACCCAGAATGTGGTTTTCTGCCAAAAATATCAGCTTGTAGACTACTTATCTCAAAGGAGCTCTGGTGTCCATGGGTGACATATGGCTTGATGACGAAACTGGAAAGTTGAACTATTGCTCTAAGCAAAAGAATCCAAGAACCCACATGAGATTCCCTAATCTGAGGACGAAGCTCCCTGATTTCAGTCCAAATCCATAAAACACATGGGAAGCCTAAATATATTTTTACTCCAGTTTGTCATTATTGATTATTATGAAGTTCTGTGAATTAAATAACAACCAACTGTAGTGCTGACGGTGGTCCTAGTACACCACCCAACTGCTGCTTGTACAGCTGAAGTTCCGTGCTCCCAATAAAATGATCTTATCAGAAGACTGTGTCACTTAAAGCATTTTCACCAAAATAAAACTGCTCCTTTCTCAATCGCCCATAAAAATAAAATGACATGAATTACAACAGGCCAAACCTAAGACAATCCTGAGATTCCAGCTCCTAACACCTTAGCGCAGGAAAGAGGTAAGAAAAGTCACATGCCCACGTTTACGCAGGCAGGGCAACGACGTGTAATAACAACAAAAACAATAACAGTGATAACATTTGTCATCCAGTACTGAGAGCAGGGTAAAAATTTTCTTGTAAGCGTCACAAGTAGAATGTGACCCAGGTCTTCTGTATCTAATTTGGTCCCCTTCCACTTCCCATCCCATAGACTGTCAGTGGAACCGAATCCTTAGGGAGGAGCGGAATCTTTGTAATTCTTGTCTGGCCATGAAAAGTTGAGGAAATATGCAGCCCAGCCTTGAACAACAAGGGTTTGAAGTGCATGGGTCCACTTATATGCAGATTTTTTTCAATAAATATATTGGAACAGTTTTGGGAGATTTGTGGCAACCTGAAAAAAACACAGGTGAACTGCATAGCCTAGAGATACCAAAAAAATTAAGATAAAGTTAGGTAAAATGAATATGTAAACTTGTGTACTAGATGCTAGTCTAGCCTGCCTTCTACCGCCTTCTTTTGAAACACATTCTGACGATATCCGCTAAAATAATTTTCACCAACTGTAATTCGTGTCTTATCAGACCCTTACTCTAAGGAAATCACTGGCTTCCCACTACCCATAAGAGTAAAGCCAAGCTCTAGATTATGAGCTGGTCTGTCCCTGCCTTTCTCTCAGTCCTTACTTCCCTCACTGATCCCCATGCTTTTTCCAGCAAAGCTTCCTTCCTTCAGCAATTACGCTCATGAAGCTCTAGCCCAACTGACTAATAAGGAGCAAAATGTTAATAATTAGACTTCTGTTCTCACTCTCCCTCCCCATTCCTCATGGGTAAAGATGCTAAGAATCGGGCTTCCCTGGTGGCGCAGTGGTTGGGAGTCCGCCTGCCGATGCGGGGGACACGGGTTCGTGCCCCGGTCCGGGAAGATCCC
>NW_006770904.1:1061767-1069588 GCF_000442215.2 Lipotes vexillifer
AGATGTACATCCTTGGAAAGAAATCACTTCATTTCTCTAATATTGACCTGAAAAAAAAAAAAAAAAAACCCCACAAAGATGCTAAAGGATTAGCAAAGCTTCTCCATGTAACACCATCCACAGTAAATCTACAACTTGATCTCTTTCATCATCTTCAAAATTCAAACCTCTCCACCAGTTCTTACTTCAATTAGAGTAAAATGTTTATCAACTGCCAGGGTTTTGGGGCCCTCCATGGCTTTAATATCAATTGAAAATATGTACCTTCCACCATATCTTCATAAATTATTTTAGAGTTATTAATTTCTTCCCTGGGCACAGTAGAAGTTTAATGACTAACTGTTGATTTAATTCATAGAAGAAGACAGTACAGTAAAATGTCATCATTTGGATAACTATAGTAAAGGTCAATCTGAATTACAAACTTAAATTGTAAAATACAGCCATGGCTTTCAAAGACATATAGAATGGATTAAATAGGCCTGAGAGCAATGCCAAATGGCAATACTCCAGATTTTTATTTTGATGAAAAGATGAAAAGAATTCAGAATTAGAATACTAGTTAGAATGACCTGGTATTCTAAAGCTCTGGAAGCATTCCTTTTGGAGCCTTGTTTATTCACTTCTTTGGCAGATGTTTTCTTCCTAGAGGAAGCAAAGTTAACTGCAGTGCAGTCTCTGTCCAAATAACCCCAGGTGTCAGTCGGGTGGAAGAGAATAGTGAGGTTTCCTTATCTAGGTCAGAAGGAGTGGAAAGAACATCTTCTGCTGGATGCAACATTCACCCGTTGTAATAGAATTCATAACAGCCCTGATTGATTTCAATAGTTAGACAAGCTCCAACAAGCCTTCAGCAACTGGTCAAATTACCCTATTGTTTTTTTTAAGGTCATGGCTCATAAAGAATTAACCCCCAACAGGAACACCTAAAGGTGTTCCCTTCAGTGTGCAAAGGGCTCCACTTTTGCACACTGTTCCTCTTATGGTCCCCAAAACATACACTGCATTTTCTACCTCTTTGCTTTTATCTGAGACACATCGGTCTTTTATTCTTAACCAGTCTTCACTCAACTTTCAAAGAGTAAATCTATTTCACTTCCTCCTTGAAGCCTTCCAGGATCTTTCCTTCTGGGAGCTTTACAGCCCTCACTCTTGAATACTCAGCACTTACCCACCTCCAGGTTATATTTCTGTGTGTATACCATGTATCTCCCTCCACATGGCTGTAAGCTCCTTGAGGAAGGAGGACTCCTTTGCTTTCTTTTTCTAGAATCACTAATTCATTTAGTAGAAAAAAATTTTTTTTTCCTGTGGGCTAGATTCATATTTTAAAATGATGGAAAAGTCCCAGTGGTTTCCTCAAGGACCTGACAGCCCATTTTAGAGGTGAGTAAATCGAGGTTCAGAAAGATTAAGTATGTAGACTATGATTGTGCAAAATTCAATAGAAGAGACTTGAGTGTGAAAATGTTGCCCTAATCATGCTTATCCAACCTTTCCACCCTCCTCGTGACCCTTATGACAGTTTTAACCAAAGATGTTTGAGCCCTGTTTTTCTGCCTCTATGTGTCTTTAGTCTCCGGTCTCTGTACTACTTTGCTAAAGCTGCTGTAACTAATTACCACAGATGGTGTGGCTAAAACAACAGAAATTTATTTGCTCATGGTTCTGGAGGCTAGAAGTCCAAGATCAAGGTGCTGGCAGGGTTGGCTTCTTCTGAGGCCTCTCTCCTCTGTTTGTAAACGACTGCCTTCTCACTCTGTTTTCTCACCCTCTGTCTTTAAGTGTCTGTGTCTGATTTTCCTCTTCTTATATAAGGACACCAGTCATATTGGATTAGGGTCTCCCCCCTCTGTGAAGATCCCGTCTTCTAATATGGTCACATTCTGAGGTACGAGGGCTTAGGGCTTCAACACATGCATTGAGGGGTGGGAAGGGGGACCATTGTGTCCATAATAGTCTCCTTTAAATTTTTTTCTTCCATTTACTCTGTGGTGGAAGCTCTCTGGAGCTATTAAAATAAATCTAAACCACACATATTAGGCAGGCTTCTTCCAAGTCAGATCCATATCAATACACAATACTTTGTAATGACCTATATGTGAAAAGAACCTAAAAGAGAGTGGATATATGTGTATGTATAACTGATTCACTTTGCTGTACAGCAGAAAATAACACAACATTGTAAATCAACTGTACTCCAATAAAAATTAATTAAAAAAAACAACATGAGACAGTTCTGCTCATGTAATTGTCCTATGTCTCTTCCGTCTTGCTGAAATCCTATTAGACATTTACGTTGGCTAAAAACTTGTTTAAATCATTTGAGGCTAGAACCTAATGCTCTTTCACAGAGAAACCAGTATTTTTGCAAGATATGAATAAAAATTTTTTTAGCAAAAAGAAAAAGAAAAGAGCTAACTTCCCCAACAAATTGATTTTTTAAAAAAAGAAAATGGGTCCTTAACATTCTAATAGAAATAGCAGTTGCCGTGACAGCTTTGGAAAGTTCTCTGACATTTTTCTTATCTACTGAGGTGCCACCTACCCTCTTATCTGCAGAGTTCTTGATGCCAAGGAGCTGCGCCACTGCCATTCCCAGCCCCGAGTCCACTCCAAATGAGACCAAGTTACGCTTGGTTTTTCTTCATAGCTAAGTTTTTGGTGGCGCATCAGGCAATTGCCAAGACATGTCAGAAACTATCTGTCGGGTTACCTCAGTCTACACTCAATCAGGCAGTGAAATACAACATCTACAGTAATTACATGGAATTAAGAATAAAACACACCCCAGAGACAGCCCTTTCTACTCAAGAGCTTTCTGACCAAATGACACTACAAATAGATTTCAACCCAAGGGTATTGGAGGGTGAAATCTGTGGATCAAGATATGGCTGGAACGCCACGACTCTGAGATTTAAATATCAGACCTTAGAGCAGCTGAGTTGCATATAGTTTTATTTTTCATCCCATGTAATCTCAAAGGACATTATGTGATGGGGTACATTTTACTTTCCACCTTAATTATCCATTATCGCTTAGGGCATAGATCTGTCTTGTTCTCTCCAGAAGGCCACCACGACAGTTAAACACCATAAGAGAGAAAGAGGCAGACAGTTTTTGACACGTGGAACATGTGAAATAATTTCATTTTGAATGGATACTCTTAACAATGAACTAAACATAAAATATTTCCTCTGAAATCTTATCTGTAAAGGAGATCTCTTATTTTATTTCAAATCATATTTCCAAGAAGAATGAATACACCAATTTCACGGTCGACTTTTCATCCTAAAAAACTCCGTAGTGAAATACCCCTAAAACCAGTTATTTCTGGAGGTAATAGAGGGAAGCAGGGGGATGACATAACCTCTAACATTCCTTCTGCATGTTGGTGTTCACCTTCTTATGATGAATGTTCCCAAAGCAAGTAACATGCCAGCGAAAGACAACTCCAGGCATTCTCAAGCTTGAGGAAGTGACACTAAACAGGAGAGGACTAGCTGCTGATCTTTTTTCAGGTTTCTGATCATTGTATTAACACAAGTAGGCTTTGGATCCAGTGTCAGATAACAGAAGAGGACAGGGTGGAGATTGCAAGCCTGAATATTAAGGAGGTGAAATCTTTCTTCATTTGATGATCTCTTGCTTGGGAGAAGCAGGCTTCAGTGCAGTTAATAGTTACGAGTGGCATGTGTTAACTGAGCCTCTGCTTATTACTTGCCTTCCTCATACAGCCATCCCCCAGCTCACCTTCGCCCTTCTGTTCCAGCAGGAGAGAGAGGCAATAATCAGCAGAGTGTATGTGGTCACATGCGGAGTTCCCCTCCAATTAAATGTAGGGTTTCATGTGGGAGATAAATTCAACTTGACTAATGTTACGTAACCTCCATTAGAATGTTTCCTTCTGCCCCTAATTCACAGTCCAGGGGTTTACAACCCTCTGAGGTCGTTTCAGTGACCAAAATCTTCTAAAGAGGGTAAAGAGAGGAAACACGGAAAAGGATGTTCATATAATTCACCTCACTTTTTCAGGACTCAACTGGGCTCTCTCCAGCCAGCCTGCTTCTTCTCTGAATAGCTTTGTCCTGGAAAGAACTGTCTCACCAACATTCTCTTCATAAATGTTGGAAAGGCTCCAAAAATCAGGTCAGGAAAATCACTTCCAACATGTGGGTACAAATAAGGTAACGCTGAGTCATAGGCCGTATTTACCGGCTCGCTGCACTGACTTTACACGATGAGGTCCTCACCCCCATCCCTCCCACTGTCCTAAACCTCTCCCAGCTATTTCTGGGATTCCCTTGGTGCTTCTCACAGGTGCTCAGCCACTGAGGGCCCTCTTCCATTTGTCCACACTGGCCTGGGCAACGTCCTCTGCTAACTGTGCCCATTAGCACCCGGATCCAGCGCCAGGGTATAAATCCTGAGTATCCTTCAGCTGTGGGCCTGTGGGCGCCCATACTGTGCTGTTTGTGTCCCATTTGTACACAAGGAGAATGGTCTTCTCTTCATTCTATCCCTGCCCTCTTATGTTTTGTCCTTTGTCGCCGAGGCCTCAAAGCAGCACTCCATGCCCCTCTGTTTCTCTCAATTCCCCTCTTCAGTTTCTGTCTTCAGTTCCTCTTTCGAGAAAGCTCTCACCTAGTCCATGGGCCAAGGGAGGAGAGAGGCCCATTGCTCTCCATGACCTGCTTTTCACCACCTCTGACTCCAAGCCTTTTTGTGCAAATCTTCTTCTCAAATGCCCTTCCTTTTCCTGCAGATCAGCGTGCAAATAGGCCTTGAGGCTGCTTCTATACCAGCGGTCCTTCATTCCTGGAGGTAATCATTTGAGTACAGCATCTCCGAAACCAGCAATGATATTTTGTAATGAATTCTCTTACGTCTTTCATAACCACCACCACAGAGCTGAGAATAGCAGTCAAACATGAGACCTAGTAAATGCCTGTTGCCTGGTTATGTATATGCTAATAAATGCCTCAACCACTATGAAATCATTTGAGGCTAGAACCTAATGCTCTTTCACAGAGAGACCGGTATTTTTGCAAGATATGAATAAAAAAGGTTTTAGCAAAAAGAAAAAAAAAAAAAGAGCTAACTTTCCCAACAAATTGATTGTTTTTAAAAAGAAAATGGGTCCCTAACATTCTAATAGAAATAGCAGTGCCGTGACAGCTTTGGAAAGTTCTCTGACATTTGCAAAACCAGGATTGGAAACTAGAAGCCAGACCTCGATTATAAAAACCTACACGGCTAACGTAAACACTGATGGAACAAAAAAGTACTGAGTTCATTTCACTGTTTCTAGAGAACAGAACGAACTTGCATTAATCAATATGACTCAGCAAACCTCTCAGTCAATGACATGAGCACCACGCTGCTGGCTGGTTTATAAAACCTTAAGCAGTATTTGTCCCCAAATCCAAGTCATCTGAGTCATCCGTGGTTGTACCAGGTAAGGCATCCTGATTTGGAGATGCCTGCCTCTTCGTGCACAGGCAAGCAGTCACTGGTTGTCTCACCTTTATGAGAAAAAGCATTTCAGGTGGGTGCTTGGGAGTAAACGTGGGCCAGAGGGGGCATTCGGATAATGGTCACATGGGCTTCGGCTGTCTGAGGACTTGTGGGAGCAGCTATAGCTGTCAGTGAGTCAGGAGGTTGCCAAGGCAAGAGAATCTGGCAGGTTGGCTCTGCCTCGGGTCCAAGGGGGGTTATGAAAGAGTTGTAGTTTAGAGAATGAAGGTTTTCCCCTCCCACTGATTTTTAAAATGTTAAGTCTTTTCTAGTCATCCAAGGGGACAGAAATCTGAGAAAGTTCAAGAGTTCTGCTCTGAATTATTTGGAAATAGGAGAAATGGAAACAGGACATATTAAACAAATGACAAAGACATGGGCTCCGGAAAGCCTTCAGGAACCCATGTCCATGAGTTTATGGAAGTGAGAAGAATTTATTTGAAAGGTTTTTGGTAGCAAGTTCATTCAGTCTAGGAGATTACTACAATCCTGTTAGGCAAGGGCAATAAAGTAAAGAATATTAGAATAAAGTACGAAGGCATCTCCGAGTCTCCATCTGATTGTGTAAACAGAAAGCTAAGAGGGAATCTAACTTTCCCCGTAGCCATGCAAAGAATGTCATCGAATGATTGACGTCAAAAGAATCGGTGCAATCCGCAGTTTTCAAACACTTTGTTTTGTTTTTCAGTGTATGGAAAGATAGGAAATATATGTAAGAATGAGGTTTGTTTTTTAAAAGGTTTGAGAACCATGCTGCTGAGGATTGCTAAGTATTAAGTTACAGTCTTACGGCATTTAACAAACCAGGAAGCCTGCTTCATTGCTAAGGGATTAACTAAACATGTGGGCTACTTATTTACTCTTATAGACAAACAGACTCAGAGATGATGCTCACTTATTCAAGGGCCATTACTTCTCCTTTTGCTACTCCTTCCTCAACCCACATTTGACCATTTGGTTCTCATCAGTCACCTTCCTGAGGGGGGAGGCACATGAGCAAGTTTGCATAGACAGGTATGAGAAGTCGGGGGCGCCTTCCACAGCTGGAGCTTCCAATGAAAACGTCCCTCGAAGGAGGTGCTGGCATTTCCTTCTCTTGTGAGTCTTCCGTCACTTCTTCTATTCTCTGGATTGATAATTTCACCCCCGCTCTCCTTAGCCAGTTTAAGCAAACGATACAACCTAAAAAAGTTCAGTAGTTATTGAAGCGCATGCTATGTACCAGACACTATTGCTGGCCCTGGGGCTACACTAATAAACAACACAGTTTAGATACCACTTATCGAATTATCTTATTTTATTACCTATTTAACTAACTATACAATTTAAATTATATACGTGTATGAAAAATGAGTGTATGTTTAGCACATTGCAAGGCAGAAAAACATTCGCTAAGATTAGAAATGATAGAAAAAAATCAGAAAGGAAAAGATTGATAGATCTGACTGTATAAAAGATTTCAACTTCTCTTTGTACAAAGAGTCATCAAAATTCAGAGGTATTTCAAATTCAGCTATTCAATAAATAAAGGGTCAATTTCATTATTTTATAAAGAGTTCACATAAATTATGTAATAAATATTGATGAAAACTCAACGAAAACATGCAAAGAATGTGAACAACATTCTAAAAGGTAGAACGATAACTAGTTCGCTAGCATGGAAAACCATTAAAGGCTTTTGCTTTTGCATTAAATGGAATTCAAAGTGGCTGTTCTAGTACCCAAGAATTTTGGCTCTGGCAAAATCAGCACAATGTAATAAAGCACACCTGGAACTCCTGGAAGGCCTTTTGCTGCTGGTTACCCTTGAATATGCTTATTTCCTCTTCACAGAAATGTACTCACACATTGAAGAGACCCTAAAGGTAATGCATTCCTAAAGATAACAGGAAAGGAATATCTTTGCAATCCACGTAATGGCTAGAGCTGACCATTTTGTGTTTCTGAAGATTACTATTTCATGTTCATCTGGAGACCAAAGAAGGAAGGTCCTTTAGCCTGTCATTGATGGTTAGGAAATTCTACTCATCAGGATCCCAATCTTGATGTCCGTAAAAGCTCTGTTACTAGCGCCAGGGCCTCCTCCATTTGCACATGTCTGACTATCCTGCTCACTCAGCCTCCCCCTAGTCTGGAGAGTGGTGCCCATGGAAGATTACATGGCATGTTCCAATCAGGATGTGTCCTAAGAGTCCCATGGGAAATACCATTTTGCCCACACAAAAGACTTTTTTTTTTTTCCCTTACAAGATCTGCTGTATGTCTCTAACTTGCACATAAGAAGGATTTTTTTTTTTTTTTTTT
>NW_006770904.1:1069598-1071518 GCF_000442215.2 Lipotes vexillifer
GCAGGCTCAGCGGCCATGGCTCACGGGCCCAGCCGCTCCGTGGCACGCGGGATCTTCCCGGACCGGGGCACGAACCCGTGTCCCCTGCATCGGCAGACGGACTCCCAACCACTGCGCCACCAGGGAAGACCAAGAAGGATTTTTTAAGAGTGGTTTTGAAACGTCATTTGAAATATCTATATTATTCTGATGAAAGTTGTTAGAGTTTTGCTGGATACCATTTAGTTCGAGGCAAGTTGGCTTCAGCAAAGAGTTGGGACTGGGCTTGTTTGAGAAGTGATATTTCCTGGAAACTTGTACAATTACCCATTTGATCTTCATAATAAATAAGAGAGACCAATTTATTTTACCTAAGAAGATTTTACAGTGCCTTGTGAAATATACATTCACCATATGGAGAACAGTTCCTTTACTAGGAAAAAATACCTACCAGATGTGAAGACAACTTACTCATAATTGAAGTTTCTTGGACCCAAAGCCCTGACTTATAACTTAGAAGAGTCTAAACTGTTTCAAAGAAATAAAATTCAGAGACGTTTCTATGATTCTTGGGTGTAAGAAAAGTCATCAGGAAAAAACAGAATACGCCCCAGACAAACAGACAAAACTAAAACTCTGAAATTTTATAGTAAGACTTTAAAAAATTATCATACAAACTATTTTATGGATCAGAATTTAAATCTAAGTTCAAAATAAATGTATTTTAAGATATTTTTATGAATAAAATAGTAATGCAAGGAATTTCTTAGTCTTGATTATGAATCTGTATATCTGAGTACGTAGTGAGAAATAGGTTTCTGGATGATAATTTCCATTTTCATGATAGGAAGGCCTTTAGTATCATTTTACATTTTCCAAAAACTAGGTTGCCTTGTTGGGAATGGGGAAGAGAAAAATTAACATTTTTAAGTGCCTAATATAGGCCAGAAGCTGTTACAGGCTTTGTTTCATTTTCAGCCTTTCAAAAATCTTGCAGGTCAGATACTTTCCTCACTTCACATGAAGAAATATTTTGCCCAGGATCACATAGTTGATAACTTAGGTCATTCAGACTCAAACATGCCATGCAATTTCCAGCATTATGGCGTGTTACAAAGTATATTCTTTTAGACGTTAATGTTTGGTGTTTAGAAATCCATGGTATTTTGGAAAAAAACCTGATTCCACATTTATGCACATTTAGTAAGACTGGAAGACAAAGTTAAATGGATTTTTTCCCACAGACGTCTCTATGATTTTAATATGCAAATGTAGATTTGGGGTGGTAGTGTTTAACAACCAACTCTCTCAGTTAAATTTTATTTAAATCTAATCATGGATGATAAGGCTTGATTTGAACATTCACTTACTGCTAGTTGCTTATTTCGTGGTGTAAATATTCCCAAACACAGCAGATTTCAAACTACCAATGAAGGGTTGGGAAAAGCTGTGCACATTTGGCTCTTACGAGCCACTTCAGCACCCACTGACTCATTGTATTATTTTACTGGACCCAGGGACTCATTTCACTAAGCATCTCCTAGGCGTGGGGTTCCAAGGAACATACTTTAGGAAACAGGGAATTTTTAACAGGAATCTAACCCTCAATCACCTCTTCTTTATAAACAAGAGTTGAACTCAAGCATTGATTCACTGACCCTGTAAACATTGTGCATACACAGTGGTTTAAATTTAAAAAAAAAAAATCAGTTTCTGGGGGATGAAAGTCTGCATTAACTGACTTCTTTTTGTTGTTGTTTTTTGTTTTTATTTATTTATTTATTTTTTTAACATCTTTATTGGGGTATAATTGCTTTACAATGGTGTGTTACTTTCTGCTTTATAACAGAGTGAGTCAGTTATACATATACATATGTTCCCATATCTCTTCCCTCTTTGTCTCCCTCCCTCCCACCCTCCCTATCCCACCCCTCCAGACAG
>NW_006770904.1:1076538-1077991 GCF_000442215.2 Lipotes vexillifer
GGGGACTAGTGCCTGTGTTGTGGTGTATGAATGAGCCTAGATCTTGTCTCTCTAGTGGGCAGGTCCACGTCTGGTGGTGTGTTTTGGGGTGTCTGTGGACTTATTATGATTTTAGGCAGCCTCTCTGCTAGTGGGTGGGGTTGTGTTCCTGTTTTGCTATATGGTTGGCATAGGTTGTCCAGCACTGTAGCTTGCTGGTCGTTGAGCGAAGCTGGGTGCTGGTGTTGAGATGGAGATCTCTGGGAGATTTTCGCCGTTTGATATTATGTGGGGCTGGGAGGTCTCTTCTTGACGAGTGTTCTGAAGTTGGCTCTCCCACCTCAGAGGCAGAGTCCTGACTCCTGGCTGGAGCAGCAAGAGCCTTTCATCCACTCGGCTCAGAATAAAAGGGAGAGAAAGTAGAGAGAATTAGTAGAAGTAGGAGGAAATAGGAAAGAAAGAAAGAAAGCAAGAAAGAAAGGAGGGAAGGAAGGAAGGAGGGAAGGAAGAAAGAAAGAAAGAAGAAAAGAAAGGAAGAAGGCAAGAAGGAAAGAAAGGAGGGAGGGAGGGAGGAGGGAAGGAAGGAAGGAATGAGGGAAGGAAGGAAAAAATACAGAAAGAAAGAAGATACAGTAAAATAAAATAAAGTATAATAAAGTTATTGAATTAAAAAAATAATTATTTAGAGGAAAAAAAAAAGGGAAGGATAGAACCTTAGGACAAATGGTGGAAGCAAAGTTATAGAGACAAAATCTTACATAGAAGCATACACATATACCCTCACAAAAAGAGGTAAAGTGGAAAAAATCATAAAACTTGCTCTCCAAGTCCACCTCCTCAATTTGGGACGATTCGTTGTCTCAAAAAGGGAAGGAAGGAAGGAAAGATAGAAAGAAGGTAAAGTATAATAGAGTTCTTTAAATTAAAATTAATTATTAAGAAAAAAATTTAAAAAATAAAAACAATGGACGGATAGAACGCTGGGACAAATGGTGGAAGCAAACCTATACAGACAAGATCTCACACAGAAGCATACACATACACATTCACAAAAAGAGGAAAAGGGGAAAAAATCATAGATCTTGCTCTAGAAGTCCGCCTCCTCAATTTGGGATGATTCGCTGTCTATTCATGTATTCCACAGAGGCAGGGTACATCAAATTGATTGTGTAGCTTTAATCCGCTGTTTCTGAGGCTGCTGGGAGAGATTTCCCTTTTTCTTCTTTGTTCTCACAGCTCACAGGGGCTCAGCTTTCGACTTGGCCCTGCCTCTGCGTGTAGGTCGCTGGAGGGCGTCTGTTTTTTGCTCAGACAGGACGGGGTTAAAGGAGCCGCTGACTCAGGGGCTCTGGCGCTCTCAGGCCGGGGGCAGGGAGGGCCACGGAGTGCGGGGCGGGCCTGCGGCGGCAGAAGTCAGCGTGACGTTGCAGCAGCCTGAGGCCCGACGTGTGTTCTCCCTGAGAAGTTGTCCCTG
>NW_006770904.1:1078422-1093124 GCF_000442215.2 Lipotes vexillifer
ACACAAGCCTCTCGGGCTGGTGAGCGCCGGTCGGCGCCGATCCTCTGTGCGGGAATCTCCCCGCTTTGCCCTCCGCACCCCTGCGGCTGCGGTCTCCCAGCGGCTCCGAAGCTCCCCGCTCCGCCACCCGCAGTCTCCGCCCGCGAAGGGGCTTCCTAGTGTGTGGAAACCTTTCCTCCTTCACGGCTCCCTCCCACTGGTGCAGGTCCCGTCCCTATTCTTTTGTCTCTGTTTTTTCTTTTTTTTTCTTTTGCCCTACCCAGGTACGTGGGGGGTTTCTTGCCGTTTGGGAGCTCTGAGGTCTTCTGCCAGCGTTCAGTAGGAGTTCTGTAGGAGTTGTTCCACGTGTAGATGTATTTCTGGTGTATTTGTGGGGAGGAAGGTGATCTCCGCGTCTTACTCCTCCGCCATCTTTCCACCGCCCCCAACTGACTTCTTTTGATTTCTTTTTCCAGATGGCTGAAATAGCTCTTTATTACAGCCAATGAACTCAACTTTCCTTTAAAAAACTCACACTTCTCCCTTGGAATAGAGTGAAAAAATGGGGTAGATTCTCTGCTTTGCACCTATAATTTTCCCACAGACTGATACAGAAGAAGTGGTTACCTGCCCTTGAATCAGAGTCAGTTTATTTACAGCTCATTCATTCAATCGTTCATTCAAAAAATAGCTATTAAGGGCCTAGTATGTGTGGCCACTGTTCTAGGCACTTAGGACAGAATCACTGAACAACACACACAGACATTCCTGCCCTCAAAGAGGCAGATACAACTAAGCAGAGTTAATAAGTAAATTATATAGAATGTTTAAAAGACGATAAGCGCTATGGGGAAAAAAGAAGTCGATCTGTATCACGAGGAATGGGCGTGCCAGCGGTGGACTGGGGACTCGGCACGAGGTATTAACATGACGGTCTGTTAAAGTAGGCCTCATTAAGAAGGTGACATCTATGAAGACTTGAAGGAAGTGAGGGAGTAAAAGTGCAAAAGTAATCAAGGAGAAGGAGATGACCAACTGTGTCACTGACAAGTCAACTGGATGGAGAATGACCATTGGATTTAGCAGCTTAGAGGTCAGGCTGAGGTTTCAGTGAAATGATGGGGTGAGAGCCTGGCTGGGTTAGTTCAAGAAAGAATAGAAGGAGAGGCACTGAGACAGTGAGAATAGACAAATTTTTTTAAGGAGCTTTTCCTGCTCCTTAAGAAATGGTCCCGTAGCCGTGGGGGGAATGGGGACAAGAAAGGGTTTTTAATTTTTGTTTTGCTATGTTTTCATGACAAGGATTCAGTAGGGAGTGAAAACCAGATTCTGTTCAGACAGAGGGCTGGCTGTGGGCACAGTTTTGTGGTAGCTGTAGTTTATGTTTGCTACTATGCAACCTTTTTTTCCCCTTTTCACAATAACCCTGGAAGGTAGGAATTATTATTTCTACAGCTGAGGAAAATATGACGTAAAAGAGAGGTTACAATATACACAATAGTATATATAAAATAGATAATCAACAAGGACCTACTGTATAGCACAGGGAACTCTACTCAATACTCTTTAATAACCTAAATGGGAAAAGAATCTGAAAAAGAATAGATATATGTATATGTGTAACCAAATCACTTTGCTGTACACCTGAAACTGAACAACATTGTAAATCAACTATACTCCAATATAAAATAAAAATTTTAAAAAGAGGTTACCTAACTTGCCTAGGGCACACGCTATCCTAATGCTCCTAGGCAATGTCACCGATGCCCCCCAAATGCACATACACTCCTCCAAGCTCCATCATTTCCACACTTTATTTCGATCTGTTGCTCCTACTTTTGGATTTCTCTTTCCGTCTGCCATCAAACGTTTATGGCCCATTATCTTTGCATTTTCAGTTAGGGAAACAATTTCTGTACAAGGTGTGAATGTGTTGCCCCTTGAGGGTTATTTATATTTTGAGCAGTTCTTCCTAGAGAGAAAAGACAAAGCTGCTTCCAGAGCCCTGGTTTCAAGTGCCAGGCGTACCATTTCTAGCTGTGGGACTTAAGGTAAGTCATTTCACTGCTCCAAACCACACGTTTTCAGCTGTAAAGTGGAAAGAAAAATCTCTACCTTGCAGAGTTTTCATAAAGGCTAGAGTTAGCACATAAAAAGCACCATTGTGGGTACTCCAGAAATTCTTGTTGTTTTTCTTATCATTAAAAGTGATTCAACCAAATGAATATCTCTTATGGGACATGGCACAATATCATGATACGTACATGAGGGAGATTCTTTGGACAAGGTAACGTCTCAGTTTTTTCAAATTCTGCCACACAGCGGGGTTTGTTGGCAGTCATCTGAGATCTAGGGTCCCTACTTTTCAGGTGTAGGTCCCTGGATAAGTCACCTCCTCTCTTTGAGCCTCAGTTTCATTGCCTACGATGATAGAAACCAATGTTGTGAAAGTGCTTTGTAAACCATAAAATGGAGTGAGGACAATAAGGGGGAAAGATTACCGCAAGCTTGTTAAGAATTAACATTTGGCTTCGGGGGTCATCTCCATCCTTCCAGGTTCCTGAAGCATCTTGCATAGTGCACCGTGTGCGCAGGAGATGGAATTAGCTCTGAAGATGTCCTCCAGATGAACCCATCTGATCATTCAGGGAAGGCTCTACGTATTTTTAGATCTTTGGATATTATCAGTCAGCCAGTTGTCCTTGCCTAAAGGGAATGCTGCCTCTTATTCCTTTTCTGACCGTGTATAACCTTTTTAGATAAAGAGAATACTATACATATTTCAAATTCACATACTTTCACTGTTTTAGCTGTAAGGCCTTCTACGAATGTTTTGCAGCACTTCTGACGGTGTGTAAGCAACTTCACTTGTTCTTATTTTTTGAGCTTCCGTGACTAATACTAGGTATGTGTTAAAACTTTGCATTTTTCATCAAAACTTGTGCTGCCAACATTTAATACCAGGCCAGTTCTGTTAATAGAGGTGTCTGTAGCTGTAGAGCTCAAAACTAATTCAGCTGGTGGCATGGACACCGTAAAAGCAAATACTATATACCTGGCCACTAAGTTGAATTTTGTATTTCAAATCGTCTTCATCTTACAGCAACCTGAGATTTTTTTTTTTTGCCTACTCTAGTTGAATTGCTCACAGAAAATTCTCCTTTAAAAAGTAGCACTTAGGGCTTCCCTGGTGGCGCAGTGGTTGAGAGTCTGCCTGCCGATGCAGGGGACGCGGGTTCGTGCCCCGGTCCGGGAAGATCCCACATGCCGCGGAGCGGCTGGGCCCGCGGGCCATGGCCGCTGAGCCTGCGCGTCTGGAGCCTGTGCTCCGCAACGGGAGAGGCCACAACAGTGAGAGGCCCGCGTACTGCAAAAAAATAAAAACAAAAACAAAAATAAAAAGTAACACTTACTTGTGCGTGTGTGTGTGTGTGTGTGTGTGTGTGTGTGTGTGTGTGTAGCATTTTCTTTTTGAACATCTTTATTGGAGTATAATTGCTTTACAGTGGTGTGTTAGTAGCACTTAGCATTTAAGTTCTGGTTTCTCAGCACAGCTTAAGCATAGTAGAGGCCTAAGGGGCTCATGGAGAATTGGGAGGTTAATTCAAGTGGAAAAAAGAATTTGGAGATGGAAAAGATAAACTGGGTGAAAAAGTACCATGAAGAACTTGGCATATCTTGTTGAGTAAAACGTAGTGAATTCTTGAAGGTTATTTACTTCCAGTAAGAAGCAGCCATACCCTTTTACTCCCTTTTCTTATTAACAGAAATTTCCAAGAAACTCTAATGTGGTTGTTGCATGCTTTTCTCTAGCTGCGTTTGTGAAATCTTTGGCTCTCATTCAAGAGAGTAATACTTTCAGTTTCTGAAAAGTAGCCCTATGAAGATGTTCCTCATAGTGTTATACGCTACAGTGAGAACAATGTAAGAGAAAATAATTCAATACATAATGGTATTTTGGTGAGACAGAATGTTACCTAGTCATTTAAAATGATGTTTACAAAGAGTAAGTGATTACATCAGAAAATACTTATATTGAATAAAAATGGATGTGAAAAGATTAATGTAAAATTATCGGTTTTGTGTGTATATATAACAGAGAGAGATTGCACATTCTGCACACACGTATACATTTGTGTCTAGGTGTGCATGTAGAACAGGAATACATATATAAGAAAAAGTTTAGAGGAAAATCAGTATAACATTATAATCATTTTCGCTGAGCTGTGGTATTAGAGAAACCTGTGTTCATTTATGCATTTCTAGATGGTTAAGTCTATCGTAAAGATTATTAAGGTGTTACTTCAACTCATTTATATGTGTGTGTGCATTTCTACCCAGGTTTGTTGTGAAAAAGATTTAAAGTGGCTAGTTTTAGGTAACTAGAAGAATCTAAAATTGAGCACCAAAAAACTAAAATGTTTCACAAACTAAAAAAAAAAAAAAAAGTTTTTCAGGGTTTCGACGGCCACCATCTAAATCCCCTCCCTCAGCACGCATGTGTGCAAGCATGCACGCACACACACAGATGCACACGCCCTCACAGCATACACAATTACATGTGCTTGCAAGGAACAAGCAATCCTCTCTTCTAGGGGTATTGCAAACCTGTGGGCCAAATCCAGCCCAGTGTATGCTTTTTGCATGACTTCATGAGCTAAGAGGAGATTCGACACTTTTAAAATTATTGGGAGGAGGGAGAAGAGATGCAAAGAAATGAAGAATATGAAACAGACAGTATGTGGTCCTCAACGTCTAAAATTTTGCATTTCATATTTACAGTACAGCCTTTTGCAGAAACAGTTTGCCAGCTCCTGCCCGATTTTCCTCCACACTTCTGGAATCTCTGTTGCAAATCCTGGAAAAGTCCTTTGTCCTGGGCTTTGTTGAAGGAAAAGAAAGTCATGGAAACATGGAGAGTTCATAGTATAATATGGAGGCAGTTCTTCCTGTGTCCCCATATCCTGATCTGTCTTGATCTTTCCATTCAATTCTAAGGACAGTAGAAGCTCTCACTTGCATCGATAGATGGAGAATAAAATATATAAGTTCAAATATGAATTATAGAAACATTTTCAAAATGCATTTTTATTATTTTCACGTACATAAAGAAAAGTAGGCAAATTTAGCAAAATGTTTCCAGATAAAAGCTTTGTTCACGACAAAAGAAAATCACACCTGGTTAGCAGGAATCATTTGCTTTCAAACAATGGCTGTGTCTTTAAAAGTTCTTCCCTTAAGCAGATTCACTATTTCTTTAAACTCTTTGACTCTTAAAGTTTATTTCGCAAACCTCCTATTCATGGAGTGTGAAATTAAACTCCAGCCAGACCTGAATTTTCATAATTGCCAAGTAACTGGAGTTCAACACAGAGACCCACGGAGAACATATTATACAAAGAAGGAGTCAAGATAATCGCAGCGATGACTGGGAAGAAAGAAAAGGCACATGGCATACAAAGTGCTGGGGTGACAATTTGAATTACAAAATTGTGCTATATATTAAAAGAGTAAATGGCAAAACAAACAAGCAGACATCACTCTTTTCAGTGTGAGGAATATTTGGCTCCAGGCTAGAAGCAGGAAAACATGCAGCAGAGAGAGGTTATCCGTAATGTGTTAAGAAGACTAAGATGTCTTCATTGACTCCTACACTGAAATGACAGAAGACAACATAGCTTATGTACAAATGACGAAATGTCCCTAATCCTTGCCTCGCAAAACAATCACCTCACCAGAACTGCCAGGCTGCCAGACAAGGCCTTGGACTTCCCTAGTGAAAGAAAATTTCCCCAACCAATGGCGGAGGGAAAGAAAACCATAGATACTAGTCCACTAAGCACTCACAGAAAACTATGGAAATCTTAAACAAGAAGAGAGACTAATTAATTAATGAAATCTATAGGTATCCTGGAATATGTCAGCACGATTAAGCAACAATAGTGGAAAAAGCAAAGTCATACACTGGGAAATGCAACCGATCCTCTTGGTAGGGCTCTACCATGGAGACCCTTAGGCCAGGTCTACAATACACCACCATTTATTACTTTGGGTTCTGACCCATGCTCTTGTTTAATGGATAAGTGCATGACTGAAGTGGCAGACCGATTGGAGATGAATCATTCATCTAGCTGGCCGTTCGGTGGAAATGCATTTACTTATTTATTTATACATTTTTTTGACAAATATAATTGTATGTATTTAAATTGTACACCGTGATGATGTGATATACATATACATTGTGGAAAGATTACCAAGATCAAGATAATTAACACATCCAACATCTCACATAGTTAATTTTGTGTGTGTGTATGTGGTGAGAATGATTAAAATCTATTCTCAGCCAACTTTCAAGTATACAATATATTGTATTAACTATAGTCACCATACTGTACATTAGATTTTCAGAACTTACTCTTATAACTGAAAATGTGCACCCTTTGACCTGCATTACCCCATGTCCCCCTCCCCCAGCCTCTGGCAACCACCATTCTATTCTTTTTTTTAAAACAAAATTAGCGTTTTTTTTTTTTTAAGATTTCACATATTTTTTAAGATTTTTTAAGATTTCTTTCTGGCTTGCTTTACTGAGCACAGTGTCCTCCATTTTATAACAAATGGCAGGATTTCCTTCTCTTTTATGGCTGAATAATATTCCACCATATGTGTGTGTGTGTATGTGTTTGTGTGTGCGTGTTCACATTTTCTTTATCTGCTCGTTCGTCAAAGGACATTTAAGTTATTTCCATATCTTGGCTATTGTGAATAATGTTGCAATGAACATAGGTGTGCAGATATATTTTCAAGATACTGATTTCAATTTGTTCTAATACATGCCCAGGAGTGAAAATGTGGGATCACATGGTAATTCAATTTTTAATTTTTTGAGGACCATTTTCTATAGCGGCCACACCAATTTACATTCCCACCAACAGTGTATAAGAGTGTCCTCCTCTCCACATCTTCACTAACATTTGTTATCTCTTGTTTTCTCGATACTTGCCAGCCTAACAGATGTGAGTTAATATCTCATTATGGTTTGATTTGCATTTTCCTGATGATTAGTGATGTTGAGCTCCTTTTTATGTAGTTGTTGGCCATTTGTATGTCGGTGGAAATCTATTAAGGGTCTCCCATAGTCTACGCACTATGCAAAGCACTGGAACCACAGAGATGACTAAGAACAGCACTTTCTTGTAAAGAGTTCACAGTATCATGTGGAGAAGGTTCTGTATGCAAAGAGCTACCGTCCTGTATCGAAGTGTTGCAAAATGTACTCAGTGCGACATGATTATAGGACAAGGAGAGCAAAACCACTTGTTTGGAGAAGGAATCTAAGGGAAATGGTCCTAGAGTGTTTCATTAAGTCTGGACTTGTACTGGAGGTGTCTCTGGTGAACAAGTGTGGACTGAAATAACAACACAAGAGAAGATGGTGAGTTATTCTAGAATAAGTAGTTGGGACTCACATATTCCCTAGAAAGACCTGAAATAGATCTGTCTATGCAGGAGATTTAGAAAAGCATGACTAGTCAGTATTTAAAATTCAATTTCAAAGAAAAAAACTTGGTTGAAATCAAGATGGTTATTTTGAGAATAATCCTTCTATTTCAGGCTGCAGTCACACTGGTGTATGTGTGAGTGTTGTGGAGTGTGTATTCAGTCTTTCCAGTGGTGTATTTGTGTGTGTGTGTGTGTGTGTGTGTGTTACTGTATGTGTTTGTAAGGGCTTCTCTGTGCCTAAAAGTAAGGATGACATCTTCTTGCCTTAGGATCTGGGACAATGTTTTACTCTCCGAGAGAATGTTATCTGGTTATTCGTTCCCATAATAATGCCTTTCCAAATTAGATGAATTAAAACTTATCAAAATAAGGATCCATGCATGAGTGTTGCCCCTTTCTTTCTTTAGTGGGCAAGAAAGAGCTAAAGCTTTCTGCTGCAGACCCAGCTGGTAGAGTGGATTCCATGGAAGAGCTGGTGTGTCTGGCATTGGTGAAGTGTTTGAAATCGAGAGCAGGAAAAGACTCTGGAGTGAGAATCTGTGCTTCACTGGAGAGCAAGTCTTCATGCTGTCTGACCGCCAAGAAGCTATTTCTTTCTGCTCAAAACCACAGGACAAGACAAACGGCCTGTCCAACCTGCTGAGAGCCACAAAAAGACCACAGAGATCTGAGCATCAGTATGTGGCCGCCAGGTCCCAGAGGCCAAGCTGCTCAGTAGGGACTCTGGTCAGGCAGCCTGTGGAGCCAGGATCTGCTCAGTGGGACCAGGAGGCAGAAAAAAAAAACCTAAAAGCAATGAGGATGGACCTGAAGAGAATTAGGAATTTGATGAGTGAAGTCATCAGCCTGTGGCCCTGGAGGCTGTAAAGTTAGGAACCTTCCCTTTCAGTGCCCCCCCCCCGACCCCGTCAAAAAAAGTTCAGCCTTCGGTGCAGAGTGGAGCGCTGTGCATGGTGGGATCGGCACTGACGCAGAACACAGAGCTCGCAGAAAGACACCACTCGGTCCATGTGACAGCACAGCACTGTTCCTGGAGAGGACAGCATGGGATTACGCTGGAAAAATCAGATTTCCAGGCAGTTCAAAGGGTGCAGAGGGCTTTGACATCAAGACAATAAGAAATAGACAAGTACCCCTGAGGCAGCAAGGCACAATCAAGGCACTGTCATCAAAGAAGCAGGTCAGAGACTCAATACTTCTGTGCCCTGGTCAGAAGGACTCTCTTCCTTAATGAGGACAGATGGGCTGTGGGAAGGAGCTGAAGGGACAGGGGAGGATGTAGGGATGAAAGTCCAAGTAATTAGCTGGCATTGTATACAACGAATATAACCTACTGTTGTAAGAAAAAAAGGTTCCTGAATTGAGAATCCCCTGCCCAATCAGACAGTCAGGGCACTGATGCTCCATGGGAGATCACCATCGAAATGGCACCTGGCTGGGATGAAGAGACAAATGGAACCTGAGCATTGATCTGGGATTTCCAGTTCTGCGTACCAGAAGCCCTCAAATCCCATTCCAGAGCTCACTGTATCCTAAAATTATACTCAATGCTCACCCGCTTGGGATCTCAACTTCTTTATGAAAAATGAAGGTCCAGGGTAATGAAGAGGCTTACACAAGCAATGGGGTTTCATCAAGAGAAAAATTAAAATGTACAACCTTTGTAACCAGGTTAGTATTTAACAAAAACCTCTTGAAATGGATCAACATATACACTGATCAGTTGTAATCCAGGGAGTCCAAAATCATTTTATTTCCTAGAAGTCTGTTTGATTTGGTCCAATGTTTCATATGCAGAGATTCTGATGTAAGAATCTCCTTACTTTTTAACTAATTTACTCAGAAGATTGAGTACTTTTTTTTTTCATTTCCAACCTGCAATTCACATAGGCTCCGTATTACATCTAGTCATGTAACAAATTAAGTAGTGAAAAGAGCAGGAGTGACAACTGATGGGAGGGATAATACAGTGAGAGACCAGAAAGACAGCTCTGGTTAGGGTAGGAGTTGCAGTATTTTCCAAATCTGTCAGCCTCACAATGTGGTGTTTCAATAAAGGTTGAGTCATGACTCCATTTCAGTTACTTCACAAAAGAAGGAAAATTGTACGTGACAGTAGACCATGAACATCCTAGAGCCGCTAAATCTGCAAAAACAAAGGGCAGGAGTTGTGCACTTTATCAGTAATGTGGTGAAGGGCACCCCGTTGTTTGAAAGCCAGGTGCGAGGTGTGTTCCGTGCGTGTGTTGGAGGTGGGGGAGAGAGAGATTAGAGAGGAAGGGACGTGGAAAGAGAGCGGAAAGGGGAGAAACCAAGGGGCTAGACAGAGAAAAGATAGAGCAAAGAGACAAGTAAAAACAATCAATTACAGTGACATCATAGAACACACACTGTCACTGATGATCTCTATGTCATCCTGCTAATTCAGTGGAAAATGATGGTAATAATAACAATAATAATAATTATTATTATATGAACAGACAAATGACTGGACGTTGGGTAAATATAATTCTGAGACAGTAGGTGTTGGTCTATCTGACAAGGTGAATAAAGTGCTAAAGGAATTCAGGTGTTCACAGTCTGCAAACAATGGAGCAGTTAGTTTTCCTTTTGAAAGAATGAGTGCCTAGTTCAGGCAAACTCAGTTACACAAGCAAGAGTTCCCCTTTTCTATGACAATGCCTGCTACAAACTAGTTGCTCAATAAATACCTTTTATTTCATGAATTCCTAAAGTGGAGGGAGGCCTCAGCCTGATTCTTCCCAACCTGGAAAGAGGGCTCATATCCACGCGACATGCTTCATGCTTACTTGCTTCCACATTCTCTCTTTAGCATCCGACTTAAAATCACCCAACGGCAGACTTGCTGTTCCCAAGCCAGGAGGGACAGAGCTCATGTTAGTTAGATGAAGTGAAATGTGATAAAGGCCTTATTCAGGCTCCAGGAAAATCCCTGGAGAGCCCCTCAGATCTTGAGAGCAAAATATCCTTCCAGCCCTGGGATGTTGACTGGGGCCAGCGGGGAAAGCTTTCCTCTTGACTTCTAAGTTCCTCCCAGGGCTTTTCTCTCTCTGCTCCAAGCATCTGACAGCCAGCTCCCATGGTGAAAACAGACAAATCTCCACTCATTCACTGGATGTACTTTCTTTTCACTTACTGCTTTACTTTTTTTTGCCAACTTCTAATCCAATTGACTCTTAGTTGAAAAATTAAAGAATCCATATGAGAGAGTTGAATATTCAATTACAGGAAAAAGAAAGAGCTTAAAAACGTGATTATTAATTTGAGGTCTGGCAACGTGTCTTTTCTACACTCTTCAAGTGTAAAACCCAGTGTCATACAGATATAAACTTCTTAATACTCAGTTGTAGACATGGACTAGGGTTAGGGCATGATGATGAACATGGCAGCAGACAAGAGGATCCTAAATTAAGAAAGTCTTAGAAATGATGACAGATTAGCCTGAAGAAAAGACAGCTGTAATGCTCTTCTAAAGGAGGGATTTTCTTTGCATAAAAATAATGGGAAAATTCACAAAGAAGGATGAGATCTGTCAAAATGAAAGATTAAAACCAAAAAGCATAACAAAATCAGTACGCAAACAGCAGACTGTAACAAGTATAACAACATGACTAGTAGCCAACATCAATATCCTTAATACATAAAGTATGCTTAAAAATCAATTTTAATAAGTAACTTTGAGAAAGCACAGAGGCGTGTGTATGTGTGGTGTGTAACTATCATTGGTTGGTATCATGGAATTCAAAATGGAAGTTATCTTATATATTGATAGGCCCTTAGTATTTCCACTTTCATACTCTTTGAATCTCCCTTCACACCTTCACCCCTCTTTTCATGTCACCTACACCCCCTGTTCCTGACTCACTCTTATGAATGGCTTTGCCTCACACATTACAGAGGAAATTGAAGGATTCAGAAGAGAAACATCACTGCTTTTCATCACCAAACCTCAAACTCCCTGCCTGTGAATCCAGCAAATCTGGCTTGTCTGCTGGTCCAAGATCAGAAATGTGTCAAAGGATGTGCCACAGAGGGCAGTGTGTTCCTGTTCCAGACAAAGGTCCGTTCCAGCCCTTCTCAACTTTGAAAGGGTGTAGCTCCTGGACTTGACTACTCTTTGTTGTAAAATTAACTTCCAGGGAGTCGCATGATTTGATATTTTTGATTAACAAAAATCTTTAACTACTGTCTCCTAAAACGCTCATCTCTCATCTTTTAGGTTCACCTGGTTTTCCTCTACCACCATCTCGTTCTTCCTCCTCTGTTTAGCCTCTCGATGTTGGAGCACTCCAGGGCCATGTCTTTGGACCTTTTCTCTATCTAACCTTCTCCCAGATGACCTCATTCGGTCTCATGGCTTCAAAGACCATCCGCTGTGAGTTGAATTGTGTTCCCTCCAATGATGTTGAAATTCTAACCCTTAGTCCCTAAGAATGTGACCTTATTTGGAAATACATCTTTAGAGATGTATTCAAGGTAATGAGATCATTAGGAGGAAACTTAATCCAAGAGGAAGAAATTTGGACAGAGAAAAGGGCAGGGAGAAGACTGCCATGTGATGACAGAGGCAGAGACTGGATTTATATACAGCTGTAAACCAAGAAATGCCAAGGATTGCCGGTGACACCAGAAGCTGAGAGAGAGGCACAGAACAGATTCTCTGGAGCCTTGAAAGAGCATGGTTCTGTCAACACCTTGATCCTTGACTTCAAACCTCCACAACTGTGAGGCAATAAATTTCTGTTGTGTTAATGCATCCATTTGAGGGTACTTTGTTATCACATCCCTAGGAAATGAAAACCCCCTTTGTACACTATTAATTCCCGAATGTTAACATCCAGCCCTGACCAACTCTGAACACCACGTTGCATATGTGACTGCCCACTTGACATATCATTAAATGCCTGATAGGGATCTCAAAACAGAAATTGTGATTCCCACCCTACAACCTGATTTCTCTCCCATTTTCCTCCACATTTGTAAATATCCCACAATTCACCCAGTTACTGAAGATAAAGTTGTAGGTGTCATTCTTTTTTTTTTTTTTTAACATCTTTATTGGGGTATAATTGCTTTACAATGGTGTGTTAGTTTCTGCTTTATAACAAAGTGAATCAGTTATACATATACATGTGTTCCCATATCTCTTCCCTCTTGTGTCTCCCTCCCTCCCACCCTCCCTATCCCACCCCTCCAGGCGGTCACAAAGCACCGAGCTGATCTCCCTGTGCTATGTGGCTGCTTCCCACTAGCTGTGTACCTTACGTTTGGTAGTGTATATATGTCCATGCCTCTCTCTCGCTTTGTCACAGCTCACCCTTCCCCCTCCCCATATCCTCAAGTCCGTTCTCTAGTAGGTCTGTGTCTATTCCTGTCTTACCCCTAGGTTCTTCATGACATTTTTTTTCTTAAATTCCATATATATGTGTTAGCATACGGTATTTGTCTTTCTCTTTCTGACTTACTTCACTCTGTATGACAGACTCTAGATCTATCCACCTCATTACAAATAGCTCAATTTCGTTTCTTTTTATGGCTGAGTAATATTCCATTGTATATATGTGCCACATCTTCTTTATCCATTCATCCGACGGCGGGCACTTAGGTTGTTTCCATCTCCGGGCTATTGTAAATAGAGCTGCAATGAACATTTTGGTACATGACTCTTTCTGAATTCTGGTTTCCTCAGGGTATATACCTAGTAGTGGGATTGCTGGGTCATATGGTAGTTCTATTTGTAGTTTTTTAAGGAACCTCCATACTGTTCTCCATAGTGGCTGAACCAATTCACATTCCCACCAGCAGTGCAAGAGTGTTCCCTTTTCTCCACACCCTCTCCAGCATTTATTGTTTCTAGATTTTTTGATGATGGCCATTCTGACTGGTGTGAGATGATATCTCATTGTAGTTTTGATTTGCATTTCTCTAATGATTAATGATGTTGAGCATTCTTTCATGTGTTTGTTGGCAGTCTGTATATCTTCTTTGGAGAAATGTCTATTTAGGTCTTCTGCCCATTTTTGGATTGGGTTGTTTATTTTTTTGTTATTGAGCTGCATGAGCTGCCTGTAAATTTTAGAGATTAATCCTTTGTCAGTTGATTCATTTGCAAATATTTTCTCCCATTCTGAGGGTTGTCTTTTGGTCTTGTTTATGGTTTCCTTTGCTGTGCAAAAGCTTTGAAGTTTCATTAGGTCCCATTTGTTTATTTTTGTTTTTATCTCCATTACTCTAGGAGATGGGTCAAGAAGGATCTTGCTGTGATTTATGTCATAGAGTGTTCTGCCTGTGTTTTCCTCTAAGAGTTTGATAGTTTCTGGCCTTACATTTAGGTCTTTAATCCATTTTGAGCTTATTTTTGTGTATGGTGTTAGGGAGTGATCTAATCTCATACTTTTACGTGTACCTGTCCAGTCTTCCCAGCACCACTTATTGAAGAGGCTGTCCTTTTTCCACTGTACATTCCTGCCTCCTTTATCAAAGATAAGGTGACCATATGTGCGTGGGTTTATCTCTGGGCTTTCTATCCTGTTCCATTGATCTGTCTTTCTGTTTTTGTGCCAGTATATAGGTGTCAATCTTGAGTCCTCTCTTTCCTTAATCCCTCCATTTAATAAGCACATAAACGAGTCTTGTCAATTTTACTTCTAAAACGGATTTAAGATCTGTCTACTTTCTTTCATCCTGATTGCTACCACCCTAATGGGAACCAACAGCCTCTTCTCCCATCTGGATTTCTGCAATGATGTGCCATCTGGTGTTCCTGCTTTCACTGCAGTCCACCCTTACAAATAATGACCTTGAGAAGTAAATAGCCTAGTTGAAGTTGGTCCCCTGAGCTGGTCCTCCAGTGCTTGAAAGAGTAAAACTTATACAAGCTCTCTACATGCTCTCTAAGACCCTACCTGATCTGGCCCCTCTGAACCTCTCTGTTGTCATCTTGTATTATGCTCATCTCTGCCCTGTCCTCTGCAGCCACATTTGCCTCCTTTCCACTTCATAAAAAATACAGGGCTTCCCTGGTGGCGCAGCGGTTGAGAGTCCGCCTGCCGATGCAGGGGACACGGGTTCGTGCCCCGGTCCGGGAAGATCCCACATGCAGCGGAGCAGCTGGACCCGTGAGCCATGGCCGCTGAGCCTGCGTGTCTGGAGCCTGTGCGCTGCAACGGGAGAGGCCACAGCAGTGAGAGGCCCGCATA
>NW_006770904.1:1093134-1104233 GCF_000442215.2 Lipotes vexillifer
GCCCCGGTCCGGGAAGATCCCACATGCCGCGGAGCAGCTGGACCCGTGAGCCGTGGCCGCTGAGCCTGTGCGTCCGGAGCCTGTGCTCCGCAACGGGAGAGGCCACAGCAGTGAGGCCCGCGTACCGCAAAAAAAAAAAAATGCAAAGCTTATACTATCTTAAAGCCTATGCACTTGTTTCTTCCGTTGCCTGGAATGATTTACCCCAGATCACTGCATGGCTGTCTCTTCTTTGCTTTTTAGGTTTTAGTGAAAAGTCTGTCATATTATCTTGCTTAATCCTTACCAAATTCCTAGCATTACTTAACATATTCTTATTTATTTATCTCCCCCTACTATATTGAAGTTTCATGAGATGAAAGTTCTTGTTGCCTTATTCACTGCTATCTTCCCAGATCATAGAAGACTGGCCCAGAATATTCCACAAATATCTTTTGTATGGCTAAACTGTTGCATGCACTACAGCCCCCTTATTTCACAGAGGAGAAAACTGAAACAGGGACTTCAGTGTCTTCAGACTGAAGTAGAGTCTGGGTAGTAGTTTGGTTTCAGTCTTCTCCATTCCAAGTGTCCAAAAAGACAGTCGCTGTTATACCTGTCGGTTATCCTGTTCCTTCATTCTGGACCTCTATCTGAATTAAGATGCAATGAAAATCGGAATCTGTTCACTCAGTCAGTCCATCAATGAAATTGTTCAAAACGAAGTGCCTACTGTGTGCCAGAGACTCTGCTTTGTGCCGGGAATACAGAGCCAAATTACAGAGGGTTCCCACCCTCAGGAGTTCCAACACATAAGCTTAAATAAATTGCAATGTAAAATAAGTGATGTAGCAAAAGCTAGGATATAACACTGCAAGAGCCAAAATAATGTGATAAGAGAATGTTTGCTCCTTATAACAACACGGTTAACAAAACCTGTTCATAACATTTTGCACACAACACATTCCAAATGACCACTATTGGCTGGTAAGTGGAAAGGTTGTTCAAATTCTCCTCTCTGAGAAGCAGGAGCCTCTTCTTTTTGTGGAGACCATTAAAGGTAGAACAGATTCTCACTAAATTGGGTGGTTTAAATAATAACAGCAACAAATAAAAACTGAGACCTTAACTGTATTCCAGTTACTGTGCTGGTTCTCGGAAAGCCCTTTGACGTGGGGACTGTATGAGTTTCCTGGGACTGCTGAAACAGATTACCATGAACTTGGTGGCTTAAAACAACAGAATTTTATTATCTCACAGTTTTAGGGTTTGGAAGTATAAAATCACTTTCCTTGGGCTAAAATCAAGCAGCCAGCAGGGCCATAACTCCCTGCAGAGGTCCTGGGGGAAAATCCATTCCTTGCCTCTTCCACCATCTGATAGTTCCAACATTCTTTGGCTGTGGTTGCATCACTCCAATCTCTGCTTAAGTGGTCACACTGACTTTTCATCTTCTGATTATAATCTCCCTCTGCCTCCTTCTCATAAGGATACTTGTGATTGCATTTAAGGCCCATCCAGATAATCTTAGATAATCTCGCCATCTCGAGATCCTAAACTCAATCACATCTGCAACATCTTTGCCATATAATACTCAGTGGTTCCAGTGATCAGGGCATGGATATCTTGGGGGGAGGGAGGTCATTATCCAGCCTATCACAGGTACTGTCATTAACCATACTCTACCAGGTTAACCCCAGTAACAAGTTCTAACATAGTTCTGAACACAACTGTACTAAAATACTTGATTATAGTGTATTCCCCCTGTGGCAAAATCTTGGGACTTAGAACTGCTATATATTTCTTTTCTTCCTCTACTTTTCCTAGAATAAAAGAATACAACTTTATGATCTTTTTAAAATGAGGGAAACCCTAAAGTAAAATGTTTTTACATGTTTGGTTGAACAAAATATGTTTATATCTTAATAATGGTAATAAAAAATGCAGTCCCTGGTGAATGAGAATTTGAGGACTGACTAGGCAACGAAAAGGCTTTGGAGGAATAATTAAGCAAAGAAAAGCCCAGTGAGGATTGAAGGAGCTCCTAGAGAACATAGAAAATACCACATAGAGACAGAAGAGGCATTGAGATGAATAAATTCTTAAATGACTCTTGCCTGCATAACATTGAAAACAGTTCTAAACTTTTTAAAGGAAGGAAAGCAAGTTCTTGAAAGAAATAAGCAAATGCATTACCATGGTTTTCCAGAAAACAGGATGTATAACCCATTGCACCTTTTTTATGATGAGATTATGTCAACTTGGATTTTTTGATTCACCAGCCACCTTTCTGGTCCAGGAGACAGAAAGAAGTGAAGGGACTCTGGGGCTATTTAGGAAACATTTCAACAGGACATACTTAAGAGGTAGGTTGAATGAGGAGACACAGAAAAATCAATGACAACTCCTTGGCTCATGTCATGAGCAGTGCATTGGTGCCATTTATTGAGATGGAAGAAATTGGAGACGGTATATTTTAGTTTGTAGAGAAAGTGAGCTTTTGAAATTTTCAGTATGAAGTGACCGTAAGACATTTGGATGCATAAATCTAGAACTCAGAAAAGTTGTTTGAGCTAGAGATGAAAGTTGGGAATTGTCAACATTTGTGTTGTGTATGTGGGAATGGATGAAGTTGTCCCAGTAAAGAGGAGACGGTCCAGTCTGGAGCCCCGAATAACTCTGACAATCAGTTAAATAGAGGGAATGAGGTTAGCAAAGGACTGGGAATAGATAATGGAAATGTTTCCCAGGAAGAGAGAGTGGTGTCTTGAGAAAAGCAAAGAGAGTGTTTCTAGACAATCTCACTTGGGCTCGAGTCCCAGCTCTACCACCTTTCATCTCCGTACACTTGGGGAAACTATTTAGCTTCTCAAAACTCAAGGTCAATTTTGAATTTGGGGAAGAGTATTACGAACATCTGCAAGCCTCAAAATGAGCCACCTGTAGTTCCCTGAAGCACCTATGAAAGCAAGAACAAATTCCTCTTTTGATTTTATTAAATTAATTTTTCTTAACATGTAAGGTCATTAGTAAGACAAATAATATGTATCCATAGGTTTTATATAATGCTCACAAGAATTTTATTCCTATTTTCAAATACTTTCTGTCTAAGGAAATGATTGACATATGTGCACAGTACCGAGAACAGGTTAACACATAATTTGCTTTATTCATACCTAGGAATGATTCTCCTTACTCGAGGCATTTCAAGATACCTGGCTCACCAAATCTTGAAGAATTTAAAAAATTTCTTTGGAAAGGCCAACTTGTCGCCCAAGGGAGATCTCAAAGGATTTTTCAGTCAGCTCCTGTTTGAGGAGGAAAATATGATGAATTTCTCTATTACAGAGAAAATTCATCTAATTATACCCACCTCATATAATTTATAACAAAACCCATTGGTGAATTTATCTTGATTTCTGGATAAGGTTCCCCAAACTTTGAAAATACATGTTGTATTTGAGAACAAATTTGTTGTCCAGAAAGAAATTTACATTTCTTTTCCTTTAGGTTTCAATGACTCCTAACTTCAGCTATGTTTTAGAATCTTCCTTCCTATTGCGTCTTAAAAGTTGGTAAAGAACCTTCAAAACCACCATGTTGCCTTTTTCTAGTCTATTAGTTAGAAACGTGATTTAATTTGTTAATATGTATTGCACTGAACAATAATATGAGCTGCCTACAGTGGATGATATATGCACATTATTTTTTTTTTTTTTTCGGTACGCGGGCCTTTCACTGTTGTGGCCTCTCCCGTTGCGGAGCACAGGTTCCGGACACGCAGGCTCAGTGGCCGTGGCTCACGGGCCCAGCCGCTCCGCGGCATATGGGATCTTCCCGGCCGGGGCACAAACCCTTGTCCCCTGCATCGGCAGGTGGACTCTCAACCACTGCGCCACTAGGGAAGCCCCTGCACATTAATTTTTATACACAGAATCGCAGTTTTCATTATAGTTCTCGTCATGCACACAGGATGGTTTTCAAAAACCACCAGAAAATATAGTTTATCCACATAGAGATAGCAACAATTTACTTTTTAATATTAATGAAATTCATATAAGTATCATCAGTGGTAGATAAATTACACTAACATGCCTTCAAGGTGCCATAACTTAGATCCAGTGTTCTACTGGGACTCTGTGCCTTCTAGAGGGTCGTTTATCTATTTCTTTCAGGGAATATATATGTAAGTTGAGTTTTAATCTCGTCTCTGAAAATAGAAAATGATGCATTCTTGCATTTCAGTTTTATTCTCTTTGGAGACAATAATTCCCCGTTGGAAAACAGCGTGTGCTTGGTTTGGAGCAATTAAAACTGATTTCTGAGTTCCAAATTAAAGAGACTGAACAATCTTTTTAAGTCTACAGCCATTCAAATTGGTGGAAGTAACTGATACAGTGTTAAGAGATATAATTTTTCAGATATAACTGGCTAAAATAAATGAACACATCCACATTAGAAATAAATGAACAAATTCTTTTGAGACGATTGGATTACAGACTCATGAAGCAGATCAGAATTAGGGATACTCTTCTGTAAATTAACCTCCTTTTTATATGGTTTCTTAATCACTTGGGCCTTGATTCTCTAGGAGATGGCAAAGGTTGAGCCGATACAGGAAGGTGGGTGGAAAGGTTACACAGATCAGTCAGGTTACCATACAGACTCTGAATAGTTCAGCTAGAAGGAATTCACTCCCTCACTCTCTTGTTAGAATGCCTTGAATACAAGAAAACCCTTCCTCACAGTGAAGCAAAGCTATCTCCCAGGACCTTCTAGATATTAGTTCTAATTCTTTGAAATAATGGTACCTACTATCTTAGTCAGTTCAGGCCGCTATGAAAAAAAATACCACAGACTGGGTTGTTTAAACAACAGATCTTTATTTTCTCACAGTTCTGGAATCTAGGACGTCCAAGGTCAAGGCACCAGCAGATTCGGTTCTCAGTGAGGGCTTTCCTTCTGGCTTACGGAGGGCCACCTTCTCACCGTGTCCTCACATGGCCTTTCCTTGGTGTGCTCACTTTGTGAATGGGCTCTCATGCGTCTTCCTCTTCTTATAAGGGCACTAATCCCATCACAGGGTGCTACACTCAAGACTTCATCTAAACCAAATTACCTCCTGAAGGTCCCACCTACAAATACCATCACATTGAGCATTAGGGTTTCAACTTATGAATTTGAGGGGACACAAACATTCAGTCTATAAACCTACCATCTGCCAGATAGTTTTAATACCTGTCTTTTAATCCCCTTCAGGCAGAGTATTATTATTTTATATACATTATATGTATGATAATAACACTATTATTATTATTATCCTCCCTTTACATATCAGGAAATTAAAATTCAGATAGGTTAAAAAAATTGTCCAGCTCCACACAGCTAGAAAATGATGTGACAAACCCAGTTCTGACTTCTGAATGAACTCAGCCTTCCTTCAAAAGACTTGAGTTTTAATCTTTTCACCATTCTAGTTTCTCTTCTCTAAATACATTTCATGTAGTCAATGTCTCCTTAAAGCATAGTACCCAGAACTGAGGCCACAACTCCAAAAAATTCTGACTAAGACCGATCTGGATGGGACCAATATATACCTTGTTACAGGTATTATACCTCTTTTAATACAGCATAAATGTAAATTTGTTTATACAACAGTCATTATACATCTTGTCCATAAGCATATTACAAGACTTTGCCCAATGCCTTGCTAAAATCCAATATCCAAATTATATCAGAACCTTTTAGGTATCTACCCCACGCTAAGCTTATTAACTAGCTCTATCATTATCAAATAAAGTAAGTTAGTTTTCCACTTTTCTGGCAGTTAGGCAAGACTCATTTTCTTATTTGGCTCATAACAGAGCACGAACTGTGTCACTGTACACAAATCGTTTTCTCCCTGGAGAGAGCCACCTTTCTAATGCAAGAAATAGTATACATTCTGCAGCTTGTTTTATAGACAGGAGCGGTCAGACAGAGGAAGATATAAGTGACAAAGCATTTCCATAGTTGAGTCCACAATACAAAGGTTTTTGAACAGAAAAAAATGTCATAGTAAGTGCTTTGTTTTAGAAAGATGACTAATGAAAACAAACTTTTTGCTTCTAAGTCGTCCTGACCTCTTGGCTTAATCCAAAGGCTACAGTCCTATGTCAAAAGAGTAATAGCATACTCAAACAAGAACCATAGGAATTGTTTTATTAAATAAGTCTTTCATTCACTGGCAAACTGTTTTGGCAAGAAAATAGTAATTTTTTCACTTATTCACAGAGGCCTAAAGAAAAGGGCAAGATTCTGGACTAACATCTCACAAATTAATACCAATATCTGCAAGATACTCCCTATTTCAGTTAGTGACAATGACAATGATCTTGAAATAAAGTCCATGCGTTCACTGCATATATTTTCAAATTATCAAAATAAAATAATTGAGTCCTACAGGAGTTCTCACTGTGTATCAAATTCTAATAAATTAGTGCCGTGACCTGAGACCAACTTGAGTGAAGTCAATCTGTTTATATAATGTACTTAGATGCCAGTCCCAAAATTCACTCCAGAAAATCCATCTCATGAAGGTCACCCCAGAGACATCTGCTGCATTTACACCAGGATAGACAATGTGTTTCGAAATCTAGAGGAAGATGACAATGGGTTAAAGATCGCTCCCTTTAAAAGAAAAGAATGAAAACAATACAAGAATTAGATGTCACGAGGCCAATCATGCAAAAGACTCCTTCTGAGTTAACGTGCAGTCTGTCAGCAACACTGACCCAGAGTACATTGTGTGAAAACTCGGTCCGACTGTTCTGTTCTGAAGCAACAGGAAACCCTTCAACAGTATGCCCTCTAAGGTATCTTGATAACATCAGCACACAGGACATTGAGCACACGCCTCCCGGTCACATACACACCCCAGATGAAAAGGTGACGAAGCCAGGGATTCTTCTGTGTTCTCATCAACAGCAAAGAGATACATAAGCAGAAGAATGAAAAAGATAACCTTGTTTGGCCACTGAATGTTTACATGGCAGTGGGAGAAAGCAAGCTGTTTTCACTGCAGTCAGAAAAAACCAAGTCACAAGGAACTTTGACAGTTTGAAAAGCATGGTATGTTCACCGTGCCCCTCTCTCTCCCTAGCTGCATCTTCACAAGTCTCTCCTCCAGTGCCAAAGAGAGCCAGGAAAACAGACTTTTTGAGGGATAATTCCCATTCTTTCTTTGCCTAATAATGTCTTAAAACAGTAGGTAGACACATTAAAATCACTGCTGATGGTCAGAGAAATACTTAAGAAATGAAGATCCAAAGGAGAAAAGCTCAAAGCAAAATCTCTGTAAATTACCTACAGATCACTGCTATTTTTGAATAATATGGAGCTATTTATTTTATTTCTTTAAGTGAAAGATGTAATTGCCCTGCTGCCTGAACTGAAGCAGAAATAGAGCAGTATCATGGGAGGCAGACCCAAAGCCTCGCTAAATGTAGGCAATGTGATCTCCCTCACTTGTAGGCATTATCATATTCAGTTCTGAACACTATTATCTTTTTTTTTTTTTTTTTTGCGGTACGCGGGCCTCTCACTGCTGTGGCCTCTCCCGTTGCGGAGCACAGGCTCCGGATGCGCAGGCTCAGCGGCCATGGCTCATGGGCCCAGCCGCTCCGTGGCATGTGGGATCTTCCCAGACCGGGGCAAGAACCCATGTCCCCTGCATCGGCAGGCAGACTCTCAACCACTGCGCCACCAGGGAAGCCCATGAACACTATTATCTTTTATACATACAAATGAGTGCACCAAACCTAGCGTTTGAAGAAAGATAACTAGCTAAGACTTGAGGCTGTAAAAGAGCATCAGACAAAAAGCCCAAAGGATTATTTATATTGTGCTTGTATTATTTTTCTAGGGCTGCCATAACAAATTACCACAGAAATGTACAGTGGACCCTTGAACAACACAGGTTTGAACTGTGTGGGTCCACTCATACTCAGATTTTTTTTTTCACTAAATACATACTACATTACTACACTAACCACGGTTGGTTGAATCCTCAGATGCATACAGGACCATGGATATGGAGGGCCCACTGTAAAATTACATGCAGATTTCTGACTGTGTGTGGACGGTTGGTGCCCCTAACCTCCACATTGTTCAAGAGTCTACTGTATTCTCCCAAAGTTCTGAAGGCTAGAAGTCTGAAATCAAGGTGTTGGGAGGGTCAGGCTCTCTCTGAAGGCTCTAAGGGAGGAATCCTTCCTTTGCCTCTGATAGTTTCTGGTGTTTGCCATCAATGCCTTGTGTTCCTTAAACTATAGATGCATTATACAATCTCTGATTCTGTTTTCACATGACCTTCCCCATGTCTGTGTTCAAATTTTCCTCTTGTTATAATGATATCAGTATTGCCTTATCTTAACTTGATTATATCTGCAAAGACCCTATTTCCAAATAAGGTCACATTCACAGGTTCTAGGGTTTAGGACTTCAACATACTTTGGGGGAGGATGCAATTCAACCCACCACAGTATTCATTCAAATCACTGACTCGCTCAAAAAGCCAGTTAGCAGTATTGATATAACTCTTGGGTCCTGGAAGAGGATAGAAATGGCCCATAGAGAACAACCTTATCATAGTATGTGTTTTTGTATCAGGACCATGGACAGTAGCTCATGTTCCTTCCACCGCCTCCCCCATCCCACCCCAATATTAATTATGCTTATGCCTGTGGAGAGAAATGCCTTGCACTAAACAAGGCTAATCGAAGGACTCTTATATTGCTCATCTACTATTTCTAAACTTGTATTCTGTAAATCAATTTATCTTACTATAACTTTGCCTGGTATGGTGTAAAGATTGTGGTAGTGGATAACAGTTTGCTGGCTTATAAAGGCTGCTGCTACCTTTCTTTAATCTAGGGTTCTATCTTCACTGCAAAATGAACCTAAATGCTCAGCCTAGTGAAAGATGATATGATGGGGAAGAAATGGCACTCACAATTTAAACTTATTCAGAACTCGTTTGTTCCAGAAAATTATGAAATTATTATAAGAGCACCTAAGCTATAAAACTTACAACATTTATGTTGCTTTTCTAGAATGAAGTGTGTTAAAACAATGTGTAAAGAAATACAAATGGATCAGAATTGATAAGTTTTAAAGCCAGAATGGGAGGATGGAAATGGGAAATGGGAAAGAACGTGGGTAGAGTGGCCCTATCAAAGGGGGCTTAGGTGACAAAAGGCCTTATATACCCTTCTGAGGAGCCTGGACTTCTACTGAAGGAAATGAGGAGCTCTGTAAGTGCTTTAGGCAGAGGAGTGATCTGGTTAAATTTGTACTTTATTGAGATAATCTGTTGATTGTGTAAAGAATGATTTACAGGTTGGGAAGTTGAGAGTCAGAGACATTTAACTAGAACAATTATAATAAAAACAGGAGAATGAAATGGATTTAAGAAATATTTTGGAAATGGAATCAGTAGGTCCTAGTTACTGATTAAGCACAAGAGGTTCCATTCTGGCTTGAGTGACTTAAAATAGTAATTGGCTTTGCAGGGGCAGCAAATAGGTTGCTGATACATTAAATTTGAATTGCCTTTAAGAGTTCAAAATCTGTATCCCTGTAGGCTGTGCTGCAGAAGCATTTCTCTGTTTTCTAAATCCCTCATATCAGAACTTCACACTGTTCTTTCACTCTCAGATCATAAGCTCTGTGAAGGTTATCTTCTCATGTCCAACCTTGGATTACTTAGAGCCTGAGAAAGTGCTTGCTTGCTAACCATTTCTGGTGCTATCCCCAAATCCCTAACTGCTTTAGGTAGAAGGATTGAAGAATTTATTTTTAACACTTAGTGGGTTCTTTTTTTTTTTCATTTCTTTTAACATGTTTATTGGAGTATAATTGCTTTACAATGGTGTGTTAGTTTCTGCTTTAATAACAAAGTGAATCAGCCGTACATATACATATATCCCCATATCTCCTCTCTCTTGCGTCTCCCTCCCACCCTCCCTATCCCACCCCTCTAGGTGGTCACAAGGTGGATTCTTATTGTTTTCATTTAGGGGAACTCTCAGATGTGCTTCCATCTAGGACAAGGACTTTCTTCTTAGGACTACAAAGAGAAAGGCTGAGGGCACTGGGCTTCCTATAGTTACTAAATTACTGACAGCATTAAAGGCACATTTTCTTGACCCACTCTATATGTATATTGTGACTGTTCAGGTTATTTGGTTTCTTCTGAATGTCAGAGATTAGCATGCCCCTGACAGAGTGGGGTAGAGTCCGGTGCCTCTCGAAGGAGCAGTTTACAGCATAAAATGGCAACCTACCCATTATGAGATTTAGATTTGACAATCATGTGTTATCCTGGAAATGCCCACCCAGGGAACAGATACCTAACACTCAGATTCTAAGAGTCAGTGCTGCCATGGCAAGACAGACGGCTGTGTAGGTGGAGATCAGGCTCGCTGGCGATTCATATCCCACGCTTCTCATCTCCACATATTGGTGGAGAGAATGGAAATTAAAGTTAAGTAGAGACTTTTTTTTTTTTTTTTTTTTGCGATACGTGGGCCTCTCACTGTTGTGGCCTCTCCCGTTGCGGAGCACAGGCTCCGGACGCGCAGGCTCAGCGGCCATGGCTCACGGGCCCAGCCGCTCCGCGGCATGTGGGATCCTCCCGGACCGGGGCACGAACCCGCGTCCCCTACATCGGCAGGCGGACTCTCAACCACTGCGCCACCAGGGAAGCCCGAGACCATTTCTTTTTTATATCTCCCCATTCTAGGAAACAGAAAAGGAAACAGAAATATGTCTTATAAATTTTACTATTAGAAGATACTATGTAAACCATCTGGTTTTTTGCCTCTATTTTAAATATGGGGAAACTGACCCAGAGAAACAAAACGAAGTTCAAGGTAGTAACAAAATTCTAATCAGAATCCGATTCCTTAGGTTTATAGAGCAGATTTCCTTCTTCTATATCATATTACTTCTAACGGCTTCTATTTTCTTATAGTTGGATACAGGGAAATATTAGTCAGAAAGACCTCATCTGGTTATTTTAACAAGCAATTATTCTCTATCTTAAGGAAGATCATTGCAATGAATCCTTAGTGTAGGGA
>NW_006770904.1:1104268-1131077 GCF_000442215.2 Lipotes vexillifer
TGTAGGGAACTCCTAGATGTTGACTTGACTTTTTTATTATTAAAAATCAGTTTTCCAGATAACTAATGATATGCCTCATTAAAAGAATTTAACATTTTCCCTCCTTGATCATTTTGATATGTAAATATAGATCCTATTTAATTGTAATACATATTTTCCTGTCTTCTTGTTGGCTCTAAAACCCTAGTCCCTGTAGAATTCTTATCAGTTTATGAAGCACTTACCCATACATGGCTTTCCTATCAATGGTATTGTACAAATAATTTTACTCTCAAGATACCAGTGAGAAAACAAATACTAAGAGTTTAAGTGACTTGTCCCAAGTGAGAGTGTTAGGACTTCAACTCCCATCTGTCGTTCTTTGAGAGATTGTTGCTTCTATATGATGAACACTTCACTTTTTTTTTTTCCTCAGAGCATCAGTTACAACTGATAATTGTTATAACTTGATATAATTCTGCAGTTATATCGAGATGATCCAGGACTTGCTGAGAGATGCAAGAATGTTTACACCAGACTTTTGTGCTTTTCAATATATTTACATGAGCTTTCAAAATATATTTGCTATCTTCTTTCTTGCCTTTGGGTTATTGCTTATTTCTACTATCAGTGAACCTGATTAATGCCATATTTTTTCTATAGTTACTGTTTATATTTCCTGCTTCAAAGATGCTATAAATAATGTTATGGGCTGAATTGTATCCCCCAAAATTCATATATTGAAGTCCCAACTCCCGGTACCTCAGAACATGTCTATATTTGGAAATAAGGTCTTTAAAGAGGTGATTAAGTTAAATGAGGTCTTAAGGGTAGGCCCTAATCCAATATGACCGGGGTTCTTATGAAAAGAGGAAATTTAGACACAGGCACGCACACACATGGAGGAAAGTCCATGTATAGATAAAGGGAGAAGACAGCCATCTACAAGCCAAAGAAAAAACCCTCAGAATGAATGAAATCAACCCTCAGAATGAAATGAAAGCAGGGACTTTCCAGCTTCCAGAACAAAGCAAATATATTTCTTTTATTTAATTCATCTTTCATTTAATCAGTCTGTGGTATTTGCTAAGGTAGCCCTAGTCAACTAACATAAGCAAGAAACAGAAAATAGGTCATTTTTAGAATGGTCCATGAAGTACAAATAAATAGATCTTGAAGGGGGGCTTGCCACTGAGTGATGCTCTTGGGATTAGTGCATGAACATTGTGATATTAATTTTAGCTTGAGGTTACACCTTTGGCTTATTTTGTAAATCCAGGTCATGTTATTGAGTGGGAGGAGTTACAGGCGAGGTGAATTTCAGATAGTTAAGGTCGTAGTTCCCAAAACAAGGAATTTAAAAGTGAATACCAAGTAGTTCTTTAAATAAGGAAAGTTTCTTTTTTAATTTAATTAGAACGTTGTTTTGAAATGCTCTCCTAGTCCGTTTAAAACATAATTTAATATCTCAAACCTTAATCTACCCATACTCTTTCAAGAACATACCAACTGTAGATATAACACATGCATAGATTTTATTTTGTATTTTCTTCTCTCAGGCTGCACAGGTAGGTGCAGGCATCATACTCTCACTATTCCTAACACCTAAGGTGCCAATCAATGTTGAAATGAAATCTCAGAGGTTCAGAAATGCTGACTCAAGTTCACTTGCCAGTGAGTTTGCTCTTCCTTTCCGCCCCAGAACTGCTTTGGTATTTTGGATGGAAATCAGAACACTTTATGCAGGAAGGGAAGAACAAATGCAGTAAGTATATTTCTGTGTTAGTAACGTAGACCATTAAATAGGCCCTAGCAGACAAGAAAGCCCATATGGATTTCAAAAATAGCACCCATCTGTCGGTGAGCTGCTAAAAAATGGATTTTATACCTTGGAACATAGCCCTGGAAGCAAAATCTGACTTAGATTCTGGAAAAGCTATAGAGAAGGTTTTCAGAGAATTACAAAAACATGTACCTTTTGCATTCCAAGAATAATAACCCGGCACAGGGGGACACACAGTGCCAAGTTTCACATTTAAAACAAGCAGCACACATGGAGTCAAGAGTTGAACTTTGGCCCTTCCCAGGTTGAGTGCTGGTAAGACATCATTCGTAGGTTCGAAGGGCAGCACTTACAAAGGCATCTTGACAAGACACCCCAGGCACACAAACATCTGTTCGAGACACATAAATTAAACATAAATGAATAAAGAATATAGTTTAAATTATATCTCTCTCTATCTTACTTTATTGATATACATGCATACACATTTGTGAAATTTAAAAATCAACGGTAAAATTCTAAGAAAACATATTGGCTGGGTTTGACTAAGTCAAAGGCATTATTTGGAGGAAATGTTTAGATAACCTCGTGATGTTTTATCAGAAATGAATTGCCACTATATTCCTATTCCTGGCAATTAAAAAAAAAGATTACATTTAATATCTGTTTTGTAAAGGACATGTGGTTAACAAAAATAACATGCAAGATGTGGTTCCAGGTCATTTGCAAATCCAAACTTCCTTCAATTTTGTTATCTCTCACCTCCATATACAGAAATAGGAAGCACCACATCTATTTTATGAAGTGTAAAGTTTGCTGAGGATAGAATATCAGAATTTGCATGTTATGCCTAATGATTCAAAGCTTTTTGCTATGGCAGACATCCAGGTAAAAATTATTTGGCCATTTTACCGTGCTATGGAAAAGTAGGATTCAGTATCATTTGCTAATGGAATAACATGTAAGATTGAGAGAACACCTTTAAAATCACATTCACAAAAGAAATTCTCATGTCTCCTATGTGGTAATAAAATGTGTGAGGAGTCACAGCAAAGTAGAGCATAATAAATGCAGTTCTTGCTTTTAAAAACTTCACAGACAGGTATTAAAATTCTTACAGGGACACACATAATAGAAAAGGAATAATGATCAGGTTCAGGATGTAAATGTAAATGGCAATCAGCTATTATGGTCTGAATATCTAAACTCTCCCACTGCGGGAAGTTTAGCCTATTGGGACTTCGTATGGTTTGTTAAAAACCCTGAGAACTCCAATTATCATATTTATCAGCTGGGAGAAATATAGACCATATTTATTCTGTTCACTGTAGTATCTTCAGCACTTCGCACATTGGCTGGCACAGGAGAGGTCCACAATAAATATGACATGAATGGAAATAGACCCTGGGACATAAAATATAGAGCTGAATTACTGACACAATTGGATTGAGAATGTGGATTGAGAAAGTAGATCAGCTCATGAGATGCTATCTCTATTGGGAGACAATTTCCGTAGGTCTCTCACATGAGAGCAGAGGCACTGACTGCCTTTATTCTAAACTATCTCTTCAAGGATATCCGCACAGCAAACAAGAAAGAAATAGTATTTCCCTCCACAGAAAAGGGCAAATATACTTACTGCCCATTATAAAAGATTTGGTTTTCTTAAACTCAGGGTTGACCTATAATACAACCCACTGCATGTGTAGGTATCATCTGGCTCTGTTTATTGCCCTATAAGAATTGATGCTTGGGGAATGGGCACAAAGAGGATGATACCCTGCACACCCCCCGTTACTAGGAGTAACAAATTAACCTTTGTCTGACTCAGGAATCTTGGATCTTTGGTCAGCATCCATGAAACAGAGGCAGGCTACCCAGTTAACCTGAAAGTAGGGTAAAATCTCAAACCTTTCACAGTTTTGACAGTTTCCTATACCAAACCAATACTGATTTTAAGTTTCCTATTCAAATAAAGAGAATTTCACTTCCTTCTAGGAAACACTGTTGCTTCCACACTGACAACAAGAAAAAACTGGATAAACTGTAATATCAGAACTTCCCTTGCGTGACTGAGGGACCTGAAGTTTCAAGGCAACCAACAGGCCTGAAATCTAAGTAGAAACAGGCCCCTTCAAAGAGACAGAATGTGGACATTGGCTGAGAAAATAGTGACTGAAAGTTTTCCAAACACACAGAAAGATATCAAACCACAAATCCAAGAATCTCAAAGAACCTCAAGCAGAATAACCATCGAGCACCCCACACATGACACATACCTAAACACATTAGATGCAAACTTCTGAAAACCAAACTTGAACAGCAAGTCTGAAGACAGCCAGAGAAAAAGACACATTTTACAAACAGAGGAACAGAGATTAGAAACACCAGAGACTTCTTATCAGAAACAAAGCAAGCCAAATATGTGGAGTGAAAAAGCTTGAAAGAAAAAACAAAACAAAACACCTGTCAATCTAGAATCCTTTACTCAGTGAAAATGTCTTTGAAAAACGAAGGCAAAGTGAAGACTTTTTCAAGCAAATGAGAACTGATAGAATTCATTTTCAGCAAACCTGGATTACAAGACATGTTAAAGAATGTTATTCAATAACCTATATGGGAAAAGAATCTGAAAAGAATGGATATATATATATACATGACTCAGTTTGCTGTACAACTAAAACTAACACAACATTGTAAATCAAGTATACTCCGATAAAAATTTTTTAAAAAAGAATGTTATTCAAGCAGAATGAATATGATAGCAGACAGAAATTTAGGTCAAATAAAGAAATGAAGGTTTCCATGAATGGTTAAAATGAAAGTTAATATGAAAGACATTTTCTTCTCATTTATCATCACTCTAAAAGATGTTACTTTCTAAATGAAAAATAATAGCAATATACCGAGGTTTATACCATGTACAATATAAAATTATGACAACGATAGCATAAAATATGAGAGAGAGAATTGGAAATACATTACTATAAGTATTTTACACCTTAAAGCAGTACAATATTATTTGAGAGTAACTTGTAATTTACAAAAAAAAAAAAAAAAATATATATATATATATAGTAAATGCTTAGCTACTATTTTTTTTAAAAAGACCTATAAGTAATAAGTCAATAGTGGGGATAAAATTGAATCATAAAAATACTCAATCCAAAAGCAGGCTGAAAAAGAGGATAAAAGTTATAAAGAATAGATAAGATAATTAGAAATAAATATCAATGCAGTAGATTTAAATCTAATCAAGTCTGTAATCATATTAAATGTAAATTGTCTAAACATACCAATTAAAAAGCAAAAATTTTTAGATTGGATAAAAAAGCGAGACCCAACTGTATGGTACATACAAGAAACTCACTTTAAATATAAAGACAAAAAATAAGTTAAAGGTGAAAGATGGCAAAAGATATACCATGATAACACTAATCAAAAGAAAGCTGGAGTGGCTATACTGATATCAGACAAAGTAGATTTCTGAGCAAAGAATAATACCAGGAATAAAGAAGGTCATTTCTTAATGATAAAGGGGTTGATTAATCAAGGAGATATAATAATCCTATACACCAATTAACGGATCTTTAAAATATATGAATAAAAACAGAACTACAAGGAGAAAAAGACCAATACAGAATTATAGTTGGAGACTCTATAGAACATTCCATCCAATGACAGCACGATGTAACTTATTTCCAGAACATTAAATATAGATCATAGATCATATTCTGGGCTACAAAACACATTTAAAGGAAAGGAGGACATTCAGAATCTGTTTTCTGACCACAATGGAATTAAACTAGAAATTAAAAATAGAAAAATCCCCAGTTATCTGAAAGTTAAACAACACTACAATGTAGCTAATGGGTCAATGAAGAATTTATAAGGGAAAATAGAAAATATTTTGAATTGAACAAGCATGACAACACAATATATCAGAATATAGGAAACACAACTAAAGTTGTGCTTAGGGGAAATTTGCAGTGTGCACTAATATTAGAAAAGAAGAAAGGCCTTAAATCAGTAATCTAAGCTTCCACCAAGTAACAAATCAGAGTATTTTATTTTTTAATTGTTAAAAGTCTTTATTGAGGTATAACTTACAAATATAGTGTACCAATCTTAAGTATACATACAGTTCAACGAACTTTTTACGTAAGTATTCACCCATATAAAAGCTGCTAAAATCAAGAGATTAAACATTTCCAATTCCTTGTGCACCTAACTAGCCAATAACCTCCCCACCTAGATACCTATACACACAGAAAAGTAACCAATACAAAGTCAGAACATTTAAACATCAGTTTGAAAAGATTTATACACACATTTCACCATGTGACTAAGTTCTCCATTTTTATTAGTTATTACTGAAATATTTTCTTCAAAGTAAACACACTACTTAAGATCACATGGAGTCATGTGTTTTCAAAGACTCAGCCTCCAAAACATTTACCATTTCAAGAAGCATCCTCATTTAGGCAATACAATATTTGGCCTAAGAAACTTTGGAGCTAGTGAGACCTGGGTTCAAATAACATCCCTAGACTCTTACCTGAGCCTCGGTTGGTCTCCAACCTACTCTGTAGGGTTGCTATGAAGATAGAATGAGACAGCAGATGTAAAACACTTAGCAGAGTGCTTTATACATAGAGCTGTTACTAGTATCAGTATAAACCCTATTTTTATGGAGTTATTGATCCACCAGTGTCACTTTTGTTGCCTCTCCAACTAGCAGGTACTTACTGATCAGTGGTAAGGCTGTGCTGGAATCAAGGCCTGGGTGTCAGGAATCTAGTACTTGATCAGGCTGAGTAACAAGGCCTTGGAAGGAGGGGTTGAACCCTTTCTGTTCAAGTTCCTTAGTCTGTGGATCAGAATTCCCTAAGATGGCCCTGGGCCCTTTGAAATGACTGCTGAAGCTCATTATAGAATAAATCTCCAAAGCATGTCACGAACGGCCTCTTTTACTCCCTAATGTGCTGTGCCGAGACTGGCCCAGGGCGCCACTGTCAGCACTGAAGCATTGGTTGAGGAAGGGCTTTTCTGTAATGTGTTTGGACAGAAAGCCTGAGTTAGCTCAGGCCACCTACACATTATAATAGGATTACTTACAATACCTCAAAACTGAAATAAATAATGAGGCAAGTTAAGGCTCTTCTATGAATGCATCTCATTTTAAACTAATACATTCTGTGTAAATTCAAATCAAAGTTGCCAGATGAGGAAAGAGCAGGCAGTTTCTAGGGATTGTTTAAAAAATATTTCATATATTATTCCAAGTGAGACTTGCTCGTGCTAGATCTTACTTTCTTCTACAACCCACTCTAAATGCTCCCACCAAAAAGAAAGCACTTGCAAGTTGTAAACACAGCAACCAGATTTCACATCCTCTGCATCGATCTACACCAGACTTACAAAAAGGAACACGGTGCTGGTAATGGCTTGACTGGTGCATTTTCAGTGTGGCCTCAAGAGGCCCAGCTGGCAGGAGGGTGACATGACATTTCTTATACAGAGGAGGAGAGACACCCATGAGTTCACGGTATTCATATAACACGACCAGTCAGCATGGCAAAGGTCCCTTTTCCAAACAGTAAGGTAAATTAAAAACATAAACCTGGTGGGCTGCTATTTGCAAAATTCTGTTCTACATGCTAAAAGAATATGAAGACATATCAATGGTTTCTGTGCTCAAGAAGCACACACAGTTTAGCCAAATAGACTAAACGTGTAAACGTAAAAAATTTAACTAACCACACAGGACAGTTCATAGTAAACCCTAAATTAGCAGTCTAGACAATATGTGTTGTAGATTTTATAAGGAGGAAAGAGAACTCTGAGTTGGAAAAAGACATCACCCAAATATCAAGACCAGAGTTGGATTTTTAAGATGGGAAGGCAGAGAGGGTTAAGATGAGTATTCAGAAGCAAGTACTTGCTTCTTGCTGCTTAAGGGAAAGGATGGGAATGAACTAGCCTAATTTACGTCAACTCTTCACGTACATTCCATAAACTTACATAACTTCCAGGTGCTTTGCATATATTCCATTTGTCTGCACATATTCCAAGCTCATTTTTTACATTCCATTCATAATATTTCATTTAATTGATGTGTTTTATTTACATCCAGACTCATTCCAATAAGGGCTTGAAGCAGCTAACATACATCATTTCATTTCATACTAATAACAACACTATATAGAATTGTTACTCTCCAGTTTGTTCAGATGAAGAAAGATTAAGTTACTTGTTTCAGGTCACACAGAGCTGGGATTGGAAACTAGATTTGAAGGTGAACTGGGTCTGTGAAAAGTAAGGCATGCTTCTTTGTTTCCCCACTCCTCCCATCTCTCTATCATACTATGCTTGAAATGGAAGCTAAAGTACAGATGAACTTTGGGAGGGTAAAAAATAAAGGTGACCACCCACGATGGCACCAGGGTGGGGAGGATCTTGAGACAGACCTCAGCAAGAGGGACATGATGGAAGTATTTTAGGAAGATGATGAAGATGTACCAGGAAGCTGTAAAAAAGAATAGTTGGGAGGCAGATGGGAGAGTCAGAAAGTTATACAAAGGCTGATAATAATAATAATACCCAATGCTGTCACACTGTAAATGTGACAGGACTATTCTAAGTGTTTACATGTATAACTTCATTTAATTCTCTAACAAGTCTGTAAGATGGATACCATTATTATCTCCCTCTGACCGATGAGGTAACAGAGACACAGAGAGATGGTGTGAGTTATTCAAAGTTACATAGTAAAGAGTAGAGCTTGAATCCAAATGTAGGTGGCCCAGCTCCAGAGCCTGTACTCTTAGCTCTACCCTATAGGTAATAGCCCATGCCTGGCCAAAGTGACAGCAATGGAAAGAAAAAGAAGATAGACGTGAGAGGTGTTAAAAAAAAAAGAATGTATGCCCTTTGGTGGCTGGTTGGATGAACAGTTGAGAGAGAGAATGAAAAATTAAAGGTAGTTCTGTGGCTCAGCACATCTCCCATGGATGAGAAGAGCTAAGTCAAAAAAAAGGAGCCAGTATTGTGAGAAAAATGGTGAATTCAGTTTCAGAGTATGTTCAGGGTTACAGTGATGAAGTATGACATCCAAATGGAACTATTTAGAAGGTTATTGGAAACAATGTAAGCTCATAAGACAAGTGAGGATAGTGGGGAAAGAAGCATGGTCAGAGATGGTCACAGATTTGGAGATTGGTGAAGCTGTGGATGTTTGACTGAGATCCCAGAGAGAAAGCATAAAAAAGAACAACTGAAGACCAAGGTTAAAAATTTGGCTGGAGCCCAGGAAAAGAGAAAGAATGACCAAAATTAACTTCCCACAGACAGGAGAGTGCTTCATAACAAAGGAGATGATCAACAGTCAAATGTCAGAAGTGGCAAAGAGGATGACATTGTGGAAAGCACATTAAGTGTATTACTTCTGGGTTACTAAAGGCTTCCAAATTATAGCTTCTGAGAGTGGTAGACTCTGAAGTCACATGTTAGGGAGATTACAGAAGTGCAGGGGCAGGGATGAAACAGAGAAATTGCCATAATAATAATGAGTCATCTTTCCTTGTACATCACAATGTAAAATAGCAGACCGCTTGGTCATCATGTCACGTGGAGAGGAGCATAAGTGTGAGTATTTTCTGGGGTATACACAAGTTACAAGATAATTGTAAAGGTTCACCTGCTACCACCATCAACTAACTCAGGCCCAACATACATTCATTGCTCTTAAATTAGGCTGGTAATGAGACTGATGCCACTATTGAGTGCTGCACAAAGCAGCAGGGATGGATGACACTTCAAGCCTCTGAGGTAGCCACTGCATTTTCTTTTCTTACCCTTGGGTGGCTTGCCGAGTGAACCCACTTTCCCCCATGACTCCAGCTACTACCTGTAATCATCCAGCTCTCAAATTTCCTATCCCCAGGTCCAGGCACCTGTTCCCATGTGCTTATCAGACACCTCAAACTGGATGCTCCATCGGCACCTCAAATTCAAAATGGCCAGTACTGAACTAATCATCTAAACCTACTCTCTTACACCCCATGTTATTTCTCTCATCAAATGGAACTGTAGTCAGCCAGTAACCCAGAGCAGAAAGCTTCCTCGCACCCACATTCAATTATCACCAAGTCCTGTAGACTCAATATCCTGCTCCGGCTCTTCATTCCCGGAGCTACTGCTTTGGTCCCAGCATTGCTCCTGCTTTGCCCACATCTGTTCAGTCGGTTAGTCATTTGATCATTAAGTACATCCTTATTGAGCACTTACTATGCCAGGCACTCTGCTATGAGTTAGAGAGACAGGGAAGAAAAAAAACCCAAGTTCCTGACTTCATGAAGCTTACACTCTAATAAGGAGACAGATACTAAACAAATTAATATAAAATATTAAGTAGTAATTAGCGCTTAAAAGAAAAAAAAGTAATAAAGGGGGTAAGATGGCAAAAGAAAGACCAGGGAAGTTCTGGAGCCTGAATAAAATGAAGAAAAAGACATGTAACTGACTCTGGTGGCAAAAGCATTGAAACCAGAAGGTAAACAATGTGGAGGCCCTGAGGCAGGAGCCTGTTGGGTGAGCCCAAGAACCAATAAGAAGACCAGGAGGCCCTGAGGCAGGAGCCTGTTGGGTGAGCCCAAGAACCAATAAGAAGGCCAGGAGGCCCTGAGGCAGGAGCCTGTTGGGTGATCCCAAGAACCAATAAGAAGGCCAGGAGGCCCTGAGGCAGGAGCCTGTTGGGTGAGTCCAAGAACCAATAAGAAGGCCAGTGTGGACAGAGGAGTTAGTGAGGGGAGAAAGGTCGGAAAGAAGTAGGAGGGCAGCCAGGGACCACGTGTGTCGTGTACAGCCTGGGGCCGTGACATGGAATTAGAGCATGAAGGAGGGCTATTGAGATATCTTGAGAAAAATCAATTACCTGATTAAATTTAGAGTTTTAAAGGGCTGCTCCAGGTGCTGAGTGCAAAATAGACTTTAGGAAGGCAGGTAGAACAGGAAAATCAGTTCAGAAGTTATTCTAATAGTCAAGGCAAAAGATACAGAGCTTTTGACTAGTGGTAAAAGTTGTGAGAAGTGCTCCGATTCTGGCAGAACTACCAGGATTTGTAGATGGATTGGATGGAGAGTGAGAGAGAAAGAAGGTCTAGAATAATTCCTAGGTTCACAGTCTGAGCATCTAGGTGAAGTGGGTGCCATTTACCAAGATGGGAATTCACAGGGATGAATATGGTGAAGACAAAGAATCCACCGTTAGGTTCGGTGGCGGTGAAGACACTGAGAACTTGGCAGGTGTCATTTCAGTGGAGTAGAAGGAGGAAAGCCTGGTTGGAGTTGAATAAACAGAGCTCAGGTATCTCTTCCTCCAGAAATCTCTGCCGATACCCAAAGCTTCCACTTCTCCCGCCACCAGACGCGCAAGGAGTACACACACCTCACACACTCATACACATATATATCCCATCCACTCATTCCATACCCACACACTTCACTCACACACATGCACCAGGTACGTACACACACACACACACACACACACACACACACTTCATTCGCTCTGAATTTGACCCCCCTTTACTGTGCTACTGGAGTTCTTGGGTTCATTTCTGCCTTAATTCATTTAATTTACAGTTGGTCGCCCAACCACAAGGTGACTGGGGCATCTAGCTCTAGGAAGCACCATTCACATAGACTGGAGAGTGGCTGGTACCCTTGGGGTCCAGCTGTGCAGGGCTCTGTCTCCACGTGACCATCTGCAAATTGAAGAGAGAAACTGTGTCTTATTCATCCATATGCTAATCTCTTGGCTAATGTGGGAACCTAGAAGACATTTGTACACAATTGTTAAAGAAAGGATTATCAGACAAATTTGCCACAGTCCTTATTCCTCTCTTCATCCCACTCAACGTCCTCTAAATGTGGATCCTAAAATGAAAACAATAATATCATATTGACATGTACACACTGCTATATTTAAAATAAAATGCCTTTCCATGAAAAAGATAAAATAAAAATTAAAAAAACGAATAATTCATAAAATTAAACAAAAATACAACACCACGTTTTTGTATAACAGTCTATTATAGTCACCAAATGACGTGCTTTCACATATTTTATTCAATCGACTTTACAAGTTGGAGTGGTACTTGAAGATCAATAAGATTTTAGGAACTCAGTTATAAATCTCAATCCAAATCTAACCAGAGAGGACAAATAATACAGTGAAACGTCCACCAGTTCCCCAAATGGATGCATTTAAACATATTCACTATAAAGCAAGTTTTAGTAGACCAACCTACACTTTTGAGTAATAAAAAAGTGGGGTCAGGGAAGTGCATTTTTGGTCACTGAAATTCTGTAGGCACCACATTCCAGGTATAAAAGAGATGGCAAGAACATATACTCTGGCAAAGAATGATTTATGGGCACCCGTAACAGATGCAGCTGTGTGATAGGTGGCCCTTCCCTGTAGTCTTCTGAAATTTCAACATAGTACACATCCCCAGAGGCTCTTGTTAAAATTCAGATTTTTGTTCAGTAGGTCTAGGGTGGAGCCTGAGTTCTTCTGCATTTTTTAAAAAAAACTCCAAGGTAATGCTGACAATGCTGGTCCATGGGCCACAAGACTTCATAGAAAAAGTTCTAAGTAAAGTTCCTTCTTAGCTCCCTATTTACTCTGAATTGCCATGTTTCATTACACAAAGAATCTGTTTCAACAAACCGGTGTTAGTTTTTACATGTGGTATCACTTTACAGCCACCAGCTTGAAGGGTGTGTGTGTGCAAGGGGCAGATTTCACCCAGTTAGCACAAATGAGGCAAAGAGATTTCCTCTAGGCGAGCATGTTTGGTAGGAAAAAGTGAACTACTGTTCTTCTAGAATCAGGGGCACCATCTTTGTAAAAGTTGTCCCTGGCCAGAACCGGCTCTAATCACGTTTCATGCCTCATACTATAATAAGCATTTTTTCTTTAATAAGTGAACTTGGCAATGTGGACAGCCTCCTTGGTGTGATTTCCAGAGCTCCTTGGATCCAGCCAAGCTGAAGTCGGCTCTGATGTGTGGTTACAGTCCCTCTACTGAATTAAAGTAGAATTTTACAAGGGATGGATAGAGATAGACTAAGCCTAACATGGAGCAAAGAAAGAGCTTGAACCCATCAAAAAAAGAATAGTAAGTGGGAACTGTTGATCCACGAGGGCAGAATTGCTGAGCCAAGTAGCAGTAGTGGTTGAGAAAGAAGTGAAGGGAAATGACGATAACTATGTACCATAGAGATATCAGGAATATCTACCTGACTGGGCTGCTCTGAGGATCAAGCTTGATGAAGTTACTGAAAATGCGTCTAACATTTTAAAGGACTAGACAGATGATTACAGGTATTATAAGAGCATCATCACTTACAAAATGTTATTTTACATTCTGTATACTTCAAAAGGGGGCAAGGCATAAAGCGTGATCATAGGCATGCAGTTAGAAGAGCTGGGTTAACTTTGCTCTCTTACATACCCTTTTTGAGCCCAAGTTTCTTCATATGCAAAATGAGAATATAAAATCAATAACGTAAAATATACATTTTATGTTATCTTTGTGTAAAATTCTTACAACCAGCTTAAGTGGAAAGGGTAACCATGTAACAATATGTTTGGCTGCAGGAAAGAGAATCCCTGACTAACAGGAGACCTAATAAAAATAGGGTGCATGATGCTTTTCTTACATAACAGGAAATCAGGAGGTCAGCCATGGTTGGAGCCAACCCAGTTGCTGAGTAATCTCTTCTAAGATTCAGACTTTTCTATCTTTCATTCAGCCATCCTTAGCACATTGGATTTTGTCCTCTACTTATCATTTTGTAGTCACAACACGGTTGTCATACTTCTGTTATCACAGTTGCATTCAAGGAAGAGGGAGGGAGAAAATGGGCTTGAGATGTGGCACTAGCTGTGTCTGTGCCATTTTACGAGGGAAGTAAATGTTTTCCAGAATTTTCCACGCCACCTCAGTGGACAGTTACTTACAACTCATTGGGTACTTATATCTCTACTTACATCAACTTGCTACATCACACATCTCTGGCTGCAAGGCTGGCTGGAAAATTCATACTTAGCTTTTAAAGATGACAGTAGAGGTAGGCTAGGGAAAAAGAGAATGAGATTTGGTAACTTAACACTGTCTGAAGGGCAGGAAGTATCAGGATTTTACTTTCAGTGAAGGCTCAACAGTGTTAAATGACTCACCTGAATTCACTGAGTAAATCTTGAAATAGAACTTGCTTTGGGGACCACAGTAAGTTGAAAATATTATATGGCCTGTTTTAAAATATGACTTTAATTAAGTTTAATTAAATTGAACTTAAATTAACCTGGGATTGTGCTTGACACCTGGCATATGCTAAATAAGCACTTGTTGATCACCTGAATGGCTGCAAACCAAACCCCAAATTTGACACGTTACCTTCCTTTTCTTGATAAGCTTTTTTTTTCTTTTGGAGATGCACAGTCTAGAACCCCTCTACATCTGAGGCTCTGGGTGTAAGAACATTGTGTTCTCCAAAACATATACTAATAATTCTTTTAAATGCACTGATCTCTTAAATTACGTAGAAGACAAAACGTGGAGTTCCAAACCAAAGTGACAGTAATACTAGCTTTTAGATTAATAATTTTTAATGTATTAGTCTCTTAACTCAGGCAGAAAATAAAAAGTGGAGTTACAAATCATTGTTGCAGTATTACCACCTTTTATAATTGCTCAAGTCTTTACCTTCACTGAGATCTTGGTCTCTTCATACGGCTCTGAGTTACTGTATAGTATCCTTCCATTTTAGCCTGCATGACTCCCTTGAGCATTTCTTGCAGAGCTGGTTTAGTGGTAACAAACTCCCTCAACTTTCATTTACCTAGAAATGTGTTAATATTTCCCTCACTTTTAAAGGACAATTTTGCCAGATACAGGATTCTTCGTTGACAGTTTTTTGGTTTTGTTTTTAGCACTTTGAATATATTGGCTCACTGACTTCTGACTTCCAAAGTTTCTGATGAGAAATCTGCTGATAATCTTATTGAGGATCCCTTGTGTATGATTATTTGTTTATCTCTTCCTGTTGTCAAGATTCTCTGTCTTTTGAAAGTCTGATTACAATGTATCTGGGTTAGGGTCTTTTTGAGTACATCTTTCTTTGAGTTTCTTGGTTGTTTATATTCATGTCTTCATGAAATTTGGGAAGTTTTCATCCATTATTTTTTCAAATATTCTGTTTGCCCTTTCGTCTCACTTCTGTTTCTTTCTTTTTTTTTTTTCTTTTTTTTTTTGCCGAATGCGGGCCTCTCACTGTTATGGCCCCTCCTGTTGCGGAGCACAGGCTCCAGACGCGCAGGCCCAGCAGCCATGGCTCACGGGCCCAGCCGCTCCACGGCATGTGGGATCCTCCCGGACCGGGGCAGGAACCTGTGTCCCCTGCATCAGCAGGTGGACTCTCAACCACTGCACCACCAGGGAAGCCCGTCACTTCTGTTTCTGAGATTCCCACAATTCATGTGTTGGTCTGTTTTGTGGTATCCCACAGGTCTATTAACTTAGGCTCTGTTAACTTTTTCTTCAGTCTTTTTTCTTTCTGTTCCCTAGACGTTATAATTTCTATTATCATATCTTCAAGTTTGCTAATTCTTTATTCTACCTGCTCAAATCTGCCTTTGAATTCCTCTGGTGAATTTTCCATTTCAGTTGTACTTCTTAGTTCTAGAATTTCTTTTTGGTTTACTCTTATGTTTTCTATCTCTTTATTGATATTTCTGTTTTGTTCATACTTTGTCTTCTTGGCTTTATCCATGTATTCCTTTAATTCTTTGAGCATTTTTAAGACAGTTATTTTAAACTCTTTGTCTAGTAGATCTGCCATCAGGTCTTTTCAGCAGCAGTCTGTTGATTTTATTTTTTCCTTTGAATGGGCCATACTGTACTGTTTCCTTCTATGCTTTGTGATTGTGTTGTTGTTGAAAACTGGACAGTTGAATGTAATAATGTGGTAGTTCTAGAAATCAGATTCTCCCTCTTCCTCAGGGTTGGCTGATTTTTTGCTGTTTTTTTACTATCCTTTTTTTAAAAAATATTGTTGGAGGCTGTATCTGTGCCAAGGGTCAGCTTGAGGTGTAAACTTAAGGTCTTCTTAGGTCTTTTCTGAGTCTTTCCCTTTCCCTGGGCATGCATGGTGACTTTCTGTGTTCTTTTTTTTTTTAAATTTTTATTTTATTTTCCAGCTTTATTGAGATCCAATTGACATTCAGCACTATATAATTTTAAGGTGTACAGCATAATAATTTGACTTACATATATTGTGAAATGATCACGATAATTAGTTTAGTTAGCATCCATCATCTCCTATAGATACAAAAAGAAAAAAATGTTTTTTCCTTTGTATTGAGAACTCAGAATCTATTCTCTTAACAACTTTCAAATATACCATACAGCAGAGTTAGCTATAGTTATCATGTTGTACATTACATTCCTAGTACTTATTTATCTTGTAACTGGCAGTTTGTATATTTTCACAGCCTTCATCCAATCCTCCCTCTCCACCCTACCACTTCTGGTAAACTCTTCCTCTGTCTGACTTATCTCACTTAGCATAATGCCCTGAATTCCCGTCCATTTCAAATGGCAGAATTTCCTTCTGTTTTATGTATGAAATATATATATTATATATATATATATATATATATATATATATATATATGCCACAACTTCTTTATCCATTCATCCGATGATGGACACTTAGGTTGTTTCCATCTCCTGGCTACTGTAAATTCCATGTTTTTCCTATTGTAACCAATGCTGTTATGAACATGGGGGTGCAGACATCTCTTCAACATAGTATTCTCATTTCCTTTCAATATATTTCCAGAAGTGAAATTACCGGATCAGATAGTAGTTCTAGTTTTAAGTTTTTGAGGTTCCTCTATATTGTTTTCCATAGTGGCCGCATCACCTTACAGTCCCACCAACAATGCACAAGGGTTCCCTTTTCTCCACATCCTCACCAGCATTTGTTATCTCTTGTCTTTTTGATGATAGCATTCTAACAGACATTTGGTGATGTCTCATTGTGGTTTTGATTTCCATTTCCCTTAGGATTAGTGATATTGAGCATGCATGGTGACTTTTCTAATTTCCTCTTACATGTGCAGTTGCTTTTGAATATCCTAGTCTTTCATATCTGATTCTCAGAGGAAAACCAAAAAATAAGGAGGGGGAATAAAGGGCACCAGCCCTTTTAATCCCCTAGGAGTCATGTCAGCCAGAGGTGAAGGAGCCTGCAACAATGGGGGAGGTGCAACAACAATGACTGCCCACCTCCTTCTCTGCACCTCTGAGATCAGAAGTAGCAATCAGCAATCAGAGCATAGATCCCTGATATTTGTAGAACAGGGTCATACAATAGTTTTTGCCCTCTGTGATGTTAATTTTGTATGTCAACTTGACTAGACAAAGGGATGCCCAGATAGTTGAATTATACCTCCAGCTTTCATGGTTTTCCAGCTTGCAGACAGCAGACTGTGGGACTTCTCAGCCTCTGTAACCACATGAGCCATTCCTATAATAAATCTCCTCTTATTTTAGCTGTATCTATCCATATCCTATTGATCCTGTTTTTCAGGAGAACCCTGATTAAAATGCCCACAGGTTGCATTGTAGCTGCTCCTGGAACACCTGCACACCTGCCTGCTATGAGGCTGGTGTTTGGGGAGGGGTAGCAGCTACTGTGCTAAGAGCTAAAATTGACTGAAATTAACCACAATTTACCATCCAAGTCTTTCCCTGAAAGTTTCAAGCCTTCAACAGACTCTAGAGTTCCAAAATAGTTACATCAGACAGATTCTGCCAATACAATTTTTGTCTAGGTGGGGAGACAAATTCCTCATGCTTCCTACTCTGCCATCTTCCCAGAATCCCAGGAATAATGATTCTTACAACTATGGAGTCTAAATCTCCTTTTCAAGCATTCAACCTTCCCACACTTATTTTCTGGGAAGTGAAAGCCCTACTTTTTAGAAGAAGGGACTAGAGACAAACTGAATTAAGGTTAGCCACCCAGAGAAAATATCCAAAATCTTCCCTTAAAATGTCTAATTTTTCTTCCTCATTAATGAAAAAAAAAGTTACTGTATATTCTTCAAAAGGCAACTACAATTTACATTAATCACTGGCATTTTAAGAGCCTGGCCCTGAGATAAAATATCTGCACAGGTTAAAATAAAATAAAATAAAATACATTGTATATTTTATCAAATATAAAGCTATTATGAGGAATGGTTTTCATAACATTCTTTTTGAAACTTGAGCACTATAATACAAATGTTTTGATCCAATTGGGTATATTAAGTAGACATAGTGGCTGTGAAACTTGTTACAGAAAATATACTCAAGCTGCCAATAGTAGTTATTAAAGTATGTCTCTCTCCACTGCAATAATCAATTTGGTCTTCTCTTTAAATATCAAATTAGGGACTACTTGTACAAAATAGAATGATTTTGATTATGTCGTTTTTTTTTGTTTGTTTGTTTTTTGCGGTACGCGGGCCTCTCACTGTTGCAGCCTCTCCGGCTGCGGAGCACAGGCTCCGGACGCGCAGGCTCAGCGTGAGCCCATGGCTCACGGGCCCAGCCGCTCCACGGCACGTGGGATCCTCCCGGACCGGGGCACGAACCCCTGTTCCCTGCATCGGCAGGCGGACTCTCAACCACTGCGCCACCAGGAAAGCCCAATTATGTCATTTTATTAGATGAATTTTTATTGTGTGAAAAATCATACTTATTGTTTACCGTGGTGTCAGCTTATCGTATAGACATGAGGAATTACATGGGGGAGCTAGTTTTCCACCAGGAAAGCCCAATTATGTCATTTTATTAGATGAATTTTTATTGTGTGAAAAATCATACTTATTGTTTACCGTGGTGTGCTGACAGTCAATGTGCTCTGAGTCCCCTAGATCTGGTCACCCAGTCTCTGCTGACATTCGGTCCTCTTCACCCCCTCAAGTACTGGGTCGCTTGAGCATCTGTCATTGCTATGGATTAATCGCTTGATTTTGTGGTTTATTATTTGGTAGTGAAATTTTATAAACTCTCCTAATTGTTAGTTCTTCAAGGATAAGGACTATGCTTTCCATTTCCTGTACAAATGTCCCCACGTTACCAAATAACAATCAACATAAAAGATGGTGTTGACCAAATTACTCATGTGGGGATGACATTAGATATCAGTTTACTGCATCTATGAAAATAATATTTATTCCAGCTTCTTGACAATGGTTCATTACAACTTTCTTGAGCTTTATTTCTTTTCTCTTTCTGATGACCTAAATCAAGCAACTATAATTAAAATTTTAATAAAGAAAAGGAAAGATATTCCAAATAACAGAGCATACAGCATTATATAGATAAATATATCTGAATAGTTGACTAACATTTATTTTTTATTAGGTGATTTGCATTATTTCAACACAACTTTGGCTCAGTCTGATTAATATGATCAGTTCTCCCTTCCCTTCATTCTAAGAAACAGAGGTTGTAAAACAGACACCTAACTAGTTTTCTTAAGGGACATATGAGAAAATAGTTATTTGAGTCCTAATGGCCCATTTGGCTTGCTTTCAAGTCCATAATTCTCCTTTTACATTCTTACTTTTTTCTTATTCCCACAAATCAATTTCTGCATTCATCATGGGGTATATGGAAAGTAATGTTGTCATAGTTTTGTGCTCATGTTTGCAAGCCAGCTTTGAGATCCTTGATAAAAGGTACAATCACAAGCTCAAAATATTTTTCTTTTATTACTAAGCAACACAAATAAAAATTGTTCCAAAGAGTCAGAAAGATTGTAATATAAGTGCATTGATAAGCTCCACAAAACGGAAAAAAAAGAATCTATGGATGGGCAAATCTGCTGCATTCAGGGTCATTGAGAGTCTCACATTCATTTTTAAAGGGATTTGGGTACTAAAAACAAGCAGGAAGTCACATTTTTGGCAAATGTGAAGAAATTCAAATCCCTAACAGTGGTCAAAATTCTGCATTCACAAAAGCTGAGTGGGCTCTAAACTTGGCAAACATGCGATTTCAGCCCCTTTCAAAGAGGGGAAAAATGCTTTAAAAGGCTAAAAAGCAAAAGCATCTTGGACATTAAATAGGTTTTTTTTTCCCCAAAATAAAGACTCTGATGAGTTATGTGTAAAGGAATCAGAAACACATGGATTAAGCTTTACTTAAAACAAACATAGGTTTAAATGTGGAGAGAAAGCCATAAGCAAAGTCTGTTAAGAGCTTCTTTCAATCCCAAATATTTGCAAAAAGTGTTGACTTTTCCAGCACATCACAATTTTTCTATATCTAGTTTGATGGTATCATTCACTAGAAATTGCCATTTACCTAGTATTTTTCTGGCCCCAATACGGCTGCCATTTGCTCCCTATATTCCCCAAATCATAACTGATTGTTCTCTATGCCATGCGAACGCTCATTTACAAAAGCAGACTCACAGAGCCGCAGATAGCCAACTCCATGCTTTTGAATTTGAGGCATGTTCTGTGCCTGAACAGTACCTATAAACATTACCAGGTGTATCTTATAGGCATTGTTTCTAGAATGGCCATCTCACTATGCTTTCTGATGCTTCTCCAGCCACTCTGGCTAAATTGGTTTCATGTGCCATTCTCTCTAGATTCGTGGAAGGCTGGTTTTTCTCTGGCAGTGGGTGACATTTTCCTGGCCCAGCAATCACATGCCTAGGAGGTTTCTACTCTTGCATGAAGACAAATTCTGGCCAAAGGAGCCTGGCTGACATGCTGGAGGCTCAAATCCTCCAGACACACAGAGCATAGACAGAGAGCAACTGGCGCCATGCTGCACATTCCCACCCATCTTCAGCATTCCCAGCACATTAGGGTGAGTCAAAGGTCTTCCCTTTGTTTTCAACAAGTGAAATTAGGTCTCAATGATCTAAATGCTGAGTTAGAGCTCAGCTCATGGAGAAAATGGGGAGAATTGGAATACAATTGTCTGAGTTAAATAATTAAAGCAGTGGGTCTCTAACTTGACTGTGCATTGGCATGGCCTAGGAAGCTTAAAACACCCCAATGTCCGGGTCCCATGCCCAAGAATTCTGATACAATTGACCCCGTATGTAGCCTGAACATCTAGATTTTTAAAAATTCTCCAGATGATTCTACTGTGCATCCAGGGTAGAGAAACTCTCAACTAGGGCTTCAGGGTTGATTATCATAATGAAGCTAAGTATTGGTATAGAATCATGGTGTTCAAACCTGGCTGCATATTAGAATCACCTCTGGTGATTTTTTAAACTATAATACTAACGGCCACTCCTGGAATTTCTGTTTAGTTATATAATATTTACTATGGTCTAAGCTCTGTTCTAAATGTGAGGTATATACACACTCAACGTATTATGCTCTGGTCTACGTGTGTTCTAAGCTATTGGTCTAAGCTCTATTCTAAGTGGATATATACATAACAAGCCTATAAACTAGGTACTTGTAGTATCTACCTCCAAAATGGCCCCCAGTGACCTTTGCTTACTGACACAAAGGTATCGCCTCCTCCCAAGCTGAATCAGTGATGGTCTGTATGACCAATGGAATACTGCAGGAGTGATGGTGTACGACCTTAAAGGCTAGGTCATAAAATGCATTGCAAGTTCCACCTTGGTCTCTTGGGTTATTTGCTCTGGAGGAAGTCAGACAGCATGCCATGTGGACTCTCAAGCAGTCCGTAGAGAGGCCTTTGTGGAGAAAATCTGAAGCTTCCTGCCAGTAATACCATTGGCACCATTTTGTCATTCATGTGAGCAAACCACCTTGGAAATGGGTCCTCCAGCCCTAATCAAGCCATCAGATGACTGCAGCCCTGGCTTAGAGAAACCCTGAGCTGAAACTGCCCAACCAAGCTGCTCCTGCGTTCCCACCCAGAAAAACCATGAGAGATCTTAAGCCATGAGTGTTTTGGGTGATTCATTATGCAGCATTAATATGATACCATTATTGTTTCTATTTTACAGTTGAAGAAACTGAGTCATGGAGAAATTAAGTAACTTACTTAAGATTACACAGCTATAAAGAATATGTATTTGGGAACTAAATTAGGTGATTTATCCCAAAATCTGTGCTCTTAAAAATGATGCAGTAAAGTCACTCATGAATTTGTTAAGAAACTCTTGATGGAGAAGTTAAAATGGCAATGATAAGCCAAAAAATGTTGATTCATGCAAATATCTGACCTATTTTGCATGCACTGTCAATTGTTTCAAAATTATTAGATTATCAAAATCTTATCCTTCCCATAGTCATCCTACACTTTCTATTATTTCCTTTAGCATATGGCTTTGAAGGAGCTCTCAGAGTCTCATCCACTCCAGCCCTGTGGATTTTTTTACCAATAGACCAAAACACGGACTATGGAGTCTATATTCAGATGGATCAACAAATATTTCCTCATATCTAAAATTTTTTTCTGCTTTAACTTAAACCTTCGTTTAGGTTTTTGCAATCTTTGAGAACTAAACAGCTGTTTATATTTTAAAGAAATCCTTCCAAGTGGTTTAGGGAAAGTCCAGATGTTTAAGAGGCAAAAGGACTTTTCCTCGGTCTTTGCTGTGTGACTTTGGGCAAAGTGTTGGGTGCCCAGGTGTCACTCTTAGGGATGCTGATTAAAGTCCTGGGATGGAGCCTAGGCATTTTGGGTCTTTTTAAAGCTCCCTATGTAACTCAATGTGCAACCAGAATTGTAAACTACTGATGTAACCTCTTGCAGTCTCAGTCTCCTTACTTGTTAAGTACAGGTAATAATAATACTGAGCCCTTGGTGTTTTTTGGGGTTTTTTTTGGTGAGGATCCAGGTTAAGCACGGAACAAGTGCCACTTAAAGCAACAGGACAAATACATCATTTCTACCGAAGCACTATTTTAGTTGAAAACGAAAAAGTAACACTAAAAAGAAATGAACTATCAAGCTATGAAAAGACATGAAGGAAACTTAAATTACTATTACTAAGTGAAAGAAGCCAACCTGAAAGCCTACATACTGTATAATTCCAACTATATGACATTCTGCAAAAGGCAAAACTATGGAGACAGTAAAAAGGTCAGTGGTTGCCAGGGTTTAGGAGGGAACGAGAGATGAATAGGCAGAGCACAGATTTTTAGGGCAATGAAACTATTCTGTGTGATGCTGTAATGGTGGACATATTTCATTATGTATTTGTCAAAATTATAGATTGTACAGCACCAAGAGTGTAAACTGTGGACTTTGGGTGATAACACATCAGTGTATGTTCATGAATTATAACAACGTACCACTCTGGTGGGGGACATTGAAAATGGGGAAGGTTATACATGCAGGGATTGGGGTAGTAAGCATATGGGAGATCTCTGTACCTTCAGCTCTTTTTTTTTTTTTTTTTTTTAAAGAAGATGTTGGGTGTAGGATTTTATTAATTAATTAATTTATTTTTGGCTGCGTTGGGTCTTCGTTTCTGTGCGAGGGCTTTCTCTAGTTGTGGCAAGCGGGGCCCACTCTTCATTGCAGTGTGCGGGCCTCTCACTATTGCGGCCTCTCTTGTTGCGGAGCACAGGCTCCAGACGCACAGGCTCAGTAGTTGTGGATCACGGGCCTAGTTGCTCCGTGGCATGTGGGATCCTCCCAGACCAGGGCTCGAACCCGTGTCCCCTGCATTAGCAGGCAGATTCTCAACCACTGCGCCACCAGGGAAGCCCTCTTCTGCTCATTTTTGCTGTGAACTTAAAACATCTCTAAAACAAAATTAAGTTTATTTGAGAAAAAGAGTAGATGTATTAGAAAATAGATTTTAAATTGCTTAGATTTTAAAGATGAAACATTAGACTTAAGTAGAATGTTGGACTTCTAAATGGGCTGCTTTGGATTATACTCCCTGATCATGAATAAATAATTTAATTTCTCTCCATTTGAGGTGACTTAGTGGAGGTATTAGTTTTATATTCCAGTTTATTTGCATTTAGGGATCAGGAGAGGTGTATGAGTTTCCTGGGGGTGTCATTAAAAACTACCACAAACTGGCTGGCTTCAAACAACAGAAATCAATTCTCTCACAGTTCTTGAGGCTAGAAGTCTACGATCAGTGTGTCAACTGAGTCATGCTCTTAGGGGAGGATCCTTTCTTGCCTCTTCCAGCTTCTGCAGCATCAGGCGTTCCTTGGTTTGTGGCTGCATAGATCCAATCTCTGCTTTCCTCTTCACATGGCTTTTTTCCTTTATCTCCTTTATGTCCACCATTACAGCATCATACAGAATAGTTTCATTGCCCTAAAAATCTGTGCTCTGCCTATCTTCCTACAAGGACACCAGTCACATTGAATTAGGAGCATGTTATACTCCAGTATGATGTCATCTTAATTAATTACATCTGCAACAATCCTAATTCCAAATAAGGTCATATTCTGAGGTCCTAAGGGTTAAGACTGCAGGGGTGTTGGGGGCAGGGCACAATTCAACCCATACCAAGAAGATACATGACACAAGATATGCTCACAGATCTTGGTTCACTGAAGAGATGTGTTAATAGGTGTCTGTCCAGAGATGGCCTCAGTTGTTTCCAATCTGGGTGGTAGTTAGCCCAGCTATTAAAAGGCATCCAGTTCCTTTCATAAGAGCATGATATCAATAGTTGTAGTGTAACTAGGCTGATACCTGTGTCCTCACTTTGGATTCTTGGTATCTTTGAACCTTCACTTAATTAGATGAGAAAGTGGGGTCATACATTCACTTTAATTGCAAATAAAAAAGAAAGATACGTACCCCTGATGCTATCCCTTTGAAAACACGAGGGATTAGCACATATTGCTAGTATCTCTGTCATGTTGCAAACTTTCTTTCTGTACTACACAAACTCCTAGCAAACCTAAAAGCTTTCATACAGATGAAGCCACTTTTGTAAATTAATATCTGATTTAAAAAGAGAGCCTTTAAATGCACAAGCCCTTCCCTAGTTCCCCTTCCAGAGAACAGAGAAGCTCTGAACTTGTTGCTAATCCGAAGGACCCATCAGACCAGCACAAAATGGGTATTACTTTTGGCTACTGTGGTGTGGATGTTTATCCATCATATAGAAAGTTAAAATGACCTGTATATACTTTTGAGAATGCCAAGAATGATTATCTGGGTTGAATGAGAGTGATGGCAATGTTTCACAAAGCACACTGAGACTTAATAAATGGTAAAAGCTCTTTTCTTCAGAAGGTGTGGTATAAGTAGAGGCTTTTAGATAAACTGTCTTACTGAATCTTCTCAAGGTACTGTTGTGTCAAAATAATCAACAAATATGTACTGAGTCCCTCTACAGCACACGAGTCTTATATGCAACATACCACCTACAACAGTCAAGGAGCTTCTTTATGAGATTTAAGGCTCTTCTTGTGAAATATCTGGAGAATTACTTGCTTTTGATTGCATTCTCCTCGGAACAGTTCTTTGACTCTGGTATCCCCTGTTTCAGGAGATAGAGAACCACTTTCCAGACTCCCAAATGAAAAAACTTGGAGAAAACCTTCAAAGCTTCCAAGATCCTTTATGCTCTGGCTTCTACCTCACTCATATGCCTCTTTTCCTACAACTCCTTTCCTTTATTTGTTGCTCCAATCTGCAGAATGTCTAAATCAGGCCATGTCATATGTCCATCTTTTTTTTTCCAAACCATTTTCTCTGCTTTGAATGGGCACTTTTTTTCTATGACCAAGGGGAAAAATCAAAGTGCCCATTAAAATGCAGCTGAAGTGTTATATCTCTGTAAAACTTTCTCTGATTTCCCCAGAATTAGTAATATATATATTTTTAAGTTAAACATTTTAGAGTGGGTCTAAGTATAGAGGAAAAGTCTTCTATTAGTTCCTTAGATCCCCAGGCCCACTTCCAAGAGCAAACCATGTTTAACTTGTTTGTATTTAGATTTGTTATTTATTGCCACATTTCTAAGGAAAGTTGATTTATCACTGTTCTGAATTATTTTTTGACCACTGCTGTGAAAGAAGATGATTCAGCTCTCATGTTCTTCCCTACCTTCCTAATACCCCTAAATTTTTCAGTTACATTTTTTCTGTTGCCGTTTAGGTTCATCTGCTATTTTTATAACTTTGATGTTTGTAAAATCTCTAGTTTCAGTCCCATCAACTTTAGGCAAATATGTCTTGAATCCCTGGTTTGTAAAATGAGAAAATTATGACTCCTATACTCCTCTCCATTTTTCCTTCACTCTCCATTTTCTTACTTCTTTCACAGAAACCATTACTTGTACATTATCAAGTTTTTTTGTGTTTTTGGTTTTTTTTGTGGTACGCAGGCCTCTCACTGTTGTGGCCTCTCCCGTTGCGGAGCACAGGCTCCGGACGCGCAGGCTCAGCGGCCATGGCTCACGGGCCCAGCCGCTCCGCGGCATGTGGGATCTTCCCGGACCGGGGCACGAACCCGTGTCGCCTGCATCGGCAGGCGGGCTCTCAACCATTGCACCACCAGGCAAGCCCCATTATCAAGTTTTATAATATGTATACACAAGATGTATTTAAGTTTCTAGATTTCGTATAAAATATTTTGTCACAATTAGAAATCAGTAAAAGAGAGTTCTGCTTCCAGTAACGGCACCCTAGGTAACTCATACCAAGGAAGTAAATCCAGCATTTCGGGCTGTTTCTCCCCTAGAGGTAGGTTCTAATTCAAACATAGATTGCTTAGAAGATGAGCTAGACTTTTAAAAATAGTCTTACCAAGCTACAGGATAAAAATTAGAGCTCAGGGCCTCCCTGGTGGCGCAGTGGTTGAGAGTCCGCCTGCCGATGCAGGGGATACGGGTTCTTGCCCCGGTCCGGGAAGATCCCACATGCCGCGGAGCGGCTGGGCCCGTGAGCCATAGCCGCTGAACTTGCGCGTCCGGCAACGGGAGAGGCCACGACAGTGAGAGGCCCACGTATCACAAAAAAAAAAAAAAAAAAAAAAAAAA
>NW_006770904.1:1131087-1223014 GCF_000442215.2 Lipotes vexillifer
AAAAAAAAAAAAAATTAGAGCTCAGGATTTGCAAACTGGATGAGCATGGTAAACCACTGAGATTTTGACTTGGGCCTCTGAAGGGCTGTACTCTAGGAAAAACAATGAACCAGAAATAGGATAGAACTGGAGCCCAGCTCTGGAAACATCTCAGTTCTTCAGAAGTAGACATAAATTCTCTCTGGAGAAATATAACATTATCTTAGACCTCAACTTAATGCTATATTTTTTCATAGACAATGTCTGGCACCCAAATAAAAATAGGAATAAGGAGATAAAAAGTGACTTAAGGAGAAGGAAGAGAGAAACGAGGGGAGGAAGAGGAAGAGGAGAGAGAGGAGGAGGCGGCAAAATATAAACAACATACAATAGATACAGACTCACAGGGATTCAGAAATAGTTATGAGACACAAACTTTAAAATAATCATGCTTGATGTGTTCAAGGAATTAAAAGACAAGACAGAATTTCAGCAGAGAAGTGGAAACCATAAAAGGGGAAAATCAATAGTACTTAGAATATGTTGACTGCAAAATATTTTTTTTGCAATGGCTTGCAAAATATTGTTTACTGTAAAACCAACTAGTATGATTGGAGATAAAATAATTTCTATGCCTTTAGAGTGGTGCCACTCAAATAGAAAAATGTTACAAGAACACGAATGAATGAAACCTCTTTTCTTTCACCATATGTGAATTCTTCACAGCACTTGAATTCCTCCAAACCATGCCAAATGTTTGGTTGCTTCATAATATAGATTATAATTAGCTTATAAAATGTAAGTTTTTTCCTATAGTTTCTGACTGTCATGCTTTTTGTTTTGTTTTTTACTGAGAAAAGAAATATATACCACCTTTACTACATGAATGGGCTATCCCAACTTCTTAATTACATTATTCAGTTAAATGTGTAATATTTTCATTTTGAAAATTCTTTTTTCTCTGAGGAACAGATATTCATGTTCAAACTTGGACTTAATGTTTTCTTTGCTGTGTAGTTATCTCCCAGTATTCTTCTGTGCACTGAATTAGCTCCCTTCTCTCTTCAACTCTATGTTCTTTTTTCGTATTCTTTTCTTGTTTTGCTAGTTTATTCTCATATAATTTTTACAACAGTGGTGCATGGGAGATAAACTTTCTAAGTCTTTGCATTTTTGAAAATGCAGAATGCATACTTCTAGGATCATCTTATTAGTTACACTATTCTGAAATTTTTAACGTAACGTGTCTGGTTTTGCTTTTTTCCCCCTGTTTATACAGCTCAGCACTTAATGTGAAGATTGATAATATTACAACTTTTCCTTCTTAGATTATTTCTTTTGTTCATTTTCTCTTTTTTCACTTTTGACATTTTTATTAAACAGATGTTGGATGTATTAAATTCATTTTACAAATCTTATAATTTTTTCTTTTTTTCAGGTTTAATTTTTCTATTGAAGTATAGTTGATTTACAATATTGTGTTAATTTTTACTGTACAGCAAAGTGATTCAGTTATACAATACATATATATTCATTCTTTTTTTATATTCTTTTCCATTATGGTTTATCACAGGATATTGAATATAGTTTCCAGTAAACAGTAGGATCTTATTGTTTATCCATTCTATATGTAATAGTTTGCATCTGCTAAACCCAAACTCCCAGTCCATCCCTCCCCCACACCCCTCCCCCCTTGCACCCACAGATCTGTTCTCTACGTCTATGAGTCTGTTTCTGTTTTGTAGATAAGTTCATTTGTGTCATATTTTAGATTCTATGTATAAATGATAGCATATGGTGTTTGTCTTTCTCTTTCTGACTTACTTTACTTAGTATGATAATCTCTAGTTTTATCCATGTTGCTGCAAATGGCATTATTTCCTTATTTTTTATTGCTGAGTAGTATTCCATTGTACATATGCACCATGTCTTCTTCGTCCATTCATCAGCCAATATATATTTAAGCTGTTTCCATGTCTTGGCTATTGTGAATAGTACTGCTATGAACAGAGGGGTACGTGTATCTTTTTGGATTATAGTTTGTCCAGATATATGCCCAGGAGTGGGATTGCTGGATCATATGGCAACTCTATTTTTAGCTTTTTGAGGAACCTCCATACTGTTCTCCATGGTGACTGCACCAACTTTCATTCCCACCAACAGCGCAAGAGGGCTCCCTTTTCTCCACACCCTCTCCAGCATTTATTGTTTGTAGATTTTCTTACGATGGCCATTCTGACCAGAGTGAGGTTGGTACCTCATTGTAGTTTTGGTTTGCATTTCTCTAATAATTAGTAATGTTGAGCATCTTTTCATGTGCTTGTTGGCCATCTGTATGTCTTCTTTGGAGAAATGTCTATTTAGTTCTTCTGCCCATTTTTTGATTGGGTTGTTTGTCTTTTTTTTTGTTGTTGGAGTTTTATGATGTGTTTGTGTATTTTGGCTATTAAGCCCTTGTTGGTCTCGTCTGCAAATATTTTCTCCCATTCCAAAAGTTGTCTTTTCATTTTGTCTATGGTTTCCTTTGCTTTGCAAAAGCTTGTAAGTTTGATTAGGTCCCATTTGTTTATTTTTGCTTTTCTTTCTATTGCCTTGGGAGACTGACCTAAGAAAACATTGGTATGATTCATGTCAGAGAATGTTTTGCCTGTGTTCTCTTCTAGGAGTTTAATGGCGTTATGTCTTATGTTCAAGTCTTTAATCACTTTGAGTTTATTTTTGTGTGTGGTGTGAGTGTGTGTTCTAACTTCATTGATTTACATGTGGCTGTCCAGCTTTCCCACCAGCCCTTGCTGAAGAGACTGTCTTCTTCCCATTGTATATTCTTGCCTCCTTTGTGAAAGATTAATTGACATAGGTGTGTGGGTTTATTTCTTAGATCTCTATTCTGTTCCATTGGTCCAGAGTTCTCATATTTCTGTTCCAAAGAGGAAATCGTTTGGAAGTTGGCTTGCTAAGAATGGCATCTAACAGGATCAATAGTCAGAAAACAGGAGCCTCAAGAATGCCTTGATATTATTTTTTAAGTTAGAAAGATGAAAAAATATTTTAAAAGTCTAGTTTCACCTTATGATCTCATTTTCACACTGGCTTTAATGTAAAACTATTTCCAGATACATTAAGATATATTTGGGAAAATTCTATGGCTACAATTTCCTTTACTACATAATCTCCCTATCTACCCTCCCAGACAATTTTTAGAGGTTGAGGGTTGTTCTTAATGGGCACAAGGCTCATGATTCACAAAATCTAGGTAAATATTTTAACTTTGACCAGTAAGACCCCTTTCTCAACCTTTTAAAAGGGCTTATGGGCCCAGCTGTTTAATTATAATTTTCAAAAATTCCACAAAAAATAATGAAGCTTATTAAGAGTACCTAGTTAAAGGAAGGAGCTAATAGCAGTGAATTTCAAAGAACAGAACCTGGTAGACTCTTGCTTTAGCTATAAAACATCCCACTGTCCCACCCCAGGTATTATTTCATTAGTTGCCAAGTAGGTGTCTCTAGTGCTAGTCTTGTCCCTTCCCACCTGTGCTCTTCTTAGCTCACCAGAGCAATTCCTTCTACTTGAAAATCTGAACCCTTCCTGTGAAGAGGGAGAGAGTCACAAACTAGATACCGAACAAAGTATAAACCTTAGTTTTAGACCAGTAGTTCTCAAACTCTAGCATGCATCAGGTTCACCTGCAGGACTTTTAAAAACACAGATAGTTAGCCTTCTCTCCCCCCACCCCGAATCTCTGATTCATAGGTCTCGGATAGCATCCAAGAATTTGAATTTCTAACATGCTCTCAGGTGGTGCTGATGTTGCTGATAGAGGATAGCATGCTAAGAACAAGTGCATTAGAGTTCTACCAATGTGACAGATGTGGAGAATAGCTGAGTTTGAAACATTGCCCCTGAGTTCCCTGAAGGAGTAATAAAATCCTAGTAGGCCACTGGATAGACAGGTTAGGAGCTAGAGGAATAGGTCAGTTTTGGAGATAAAAATTTGGATACCAGCACAGAAGAAATGCTATAAACTAAGCCATGGAGATGGGTAAACTTGTACAGGTAAAATGTATACAGTGAGAATAAATTAAAAAGAGAAGAAAGCTAACTAATCTTCGTGAAATTTGTTTTCATCATGTCACTTTTTGAAAAACTATAATTGCTTCCCATTTTGACTCTGTGGTTCTCAAAACTTTTAATCCAATATCTTACAGTATTCTTTGTAGATACAATAAAAATGTTAGTACAATTAATTATGGTACAATATGAGGGACCCTTTTGCTACAATAAACATAGCTAGTACCTATTGATGGCTTCTTCTGTGCCAAGGACTCTTCTAAAAACTATACATATATATACACACATTATGTATACTATACTATAGATATACATTTAATTCTATGAGATAGGTATTATTATTTCCACCATCCTCATCCTCATCTCTTCCTCATTTTGTATATGAGGAGACTGAAGCACAGGTAAATAAAATAACTCCTTGAAGGTCTATACTGGTAAGAGGTGGGGCTGGGATTCAATCGAAACTTACTCTGACTCTAAGATTTGTTTTCTTAGTTATTACACTGAACAGCTGCCATATCTGACTGTGATAAATATATGTGACCAAAAAATTAGAGCCTCAAGCACAAGTCTTTTTTAAAAACAAAGCAAAATGCAAGCTGTCATATTCCTAGTGATTGAATGGTTCTTTCACTCCTAACATCTTTTAGAATTAAGCTAGAAAACAGTCATCAGCACTTACCAAAAGTTTAAGAAAAGTTATGGGTTAAAAATAAAACACCACCACTGAGAATGAGATAATTTTATCTCCCTACTTACTTCTATAATGGAACTGAAAGAAAACACATACTTTTATACTAGTAGTGAAATGCCTTATCTAGCTGGGGGTTCTCCAGCTTTCTTCAGGATTGTATGGGAGTCAGGTATCCGTCTTATCACTATAGATTCATCTGCCTAAATGTCAAAGCTCACCATCACCTGGTCACACCATAGATACTGATTCGCTTGTGTCCACTATTCTCCAAGGATATCTCTACTCCAGTTAGGAAGGGTTTTTTGTTTGTTTGCCTGTTTTGAATGTTTCTTTCTGTTTCTCTGTTTGATTAAGTGATTGTTTCCTCACTGACCATGAACAGAAAGGTCCCTTTTCGATGTTTGTTGCCCTCAAGCCCGTCTCAAAGATCAGATCAGGTCGTACTTTCTTCTGAACATTCCCTCATGGCTCTGATTCCCATTTATGTATCTCTTACCCTAAGTGTTACGACTCTGAATCATTCAAGTTTGATCTTGTTGCTTTATTAAGTCACATGTAGGAGTCTTCTTTCTTTAGCAAGATGGAAAGCTCTTTGAGGGTCTGGAACAAGGCTCACTTCCTAATATATGAAACAGTAATTAGCACCAGGCTACATACACGCTCTACAAATAATTGTAAACTTTTAAATTTTCCCCAAGTGGATGAAGCTGGGTGCTTATTGTACATCAATTTTGCCTCCTTCTGCCTCCTCCAAAATGTAAAGACAAAAAAAGCTGTTGAAATTCAACTAGTTAGAGAACAAATTAAGTGGGGAGCTTATCTTATCAATTCTAATAAAATGTTTAAAATAATTAATAGGCCAAGCAAAAACTATTATTCTATCATGAAACTAGTTTATAATATTTGGGTTCTGAACAATACTTTATATTATTAAAAATGTTTGCAAGAAAGAGAAGTCTACCAGAAATGTATATGGCTAGCATAGAGAAGCTATTTTACTTTCAAAATAAGAGGCTAAATATAATTTTGCTCATCTATTTAATTTTAACAGAATCTTAGTCATGTTCTGTCACTGAATCTGGATTATTTAAGAGTCACTGGAATTTTATGCTAATAGAAAATATGGCACATATGGTGAACAGAAAAGGGAGGAACTTTATGTTTACCAAATGTTACAAAATGCAGAAATGCAGTACTATCCCTTAAATTCTCCCTTATTATTCATATTGTATTAGAAGGAATCACACTAGCTATTTTCAACAATTTCAAAATGTTGCAATCATCATCCCTTTGATGATACTGACCTAGAGTTTCTGAGGTATTAATTTGCCTCCAGCTGTTTCTTCTTATTTTGGTGACTGTTAGGTTGAAAATACTTAAGCGTAAACTGAATGAATGATACAAGGATGCTGAAACATCACCAAGATTCTTGAAGATATGGGTTGTCAATAAACACTTCCCCCATTGAGGTATGTTTCTGAACTGTAGCTGTCCTGTAAATCTACTTCTGGGTTATCTTCTATGTATCTGCTTACTTTTGTGATCTGAGAGACATAGGAAGCAACAAAAGGACTTACTATTCTGGGCTGATTTCTGATTAACCACAAATATATAATTAAATGGAAGCAGTGAGAACACATAGGTCAATAATTTCTTCAAAGAGGACAGTTCAAACCCCACTTCTTTAATGAAGGTTTTCCTCAGCATCACAGCCTGGGATGTTCTCTCCTAGATCTGAATCCCCACATTTCTGGCAGAGTTTTGGGCAACAATTTAGTATTTAAAAATTAATTTTCTATCTATCTGTGACTTGTTTCTTCAATAAATATTTCAGTTCATTGAAGGTGTGGGAAATGTCTTTAGTTTCCTGTTATAATAAAATGCTTAGTATAGTACCTGATACATTGTACACACATAATAAATAGGGTTGAGTAGAGAGTCATAAACAACAGTTTTGTTTCAGCCAACAGACATTTCTACAGATTGGCAGGTAAACTTGAAGTGTCCTTAATTGAATTATATGTTAAATATATAGGGGTGCTCTTATTTAAAGGAGTCATAGAAAAATTGGATCTTAGAGTTGGCATTAAAAAGCCATATAGGGCGGAGTCAAGATGGCGGACTAGGAGAATGCAGAATTCCCATCTCCACACAACTAGGGCACCTACGAGGCACTGGTGGGGGACCATGGACACCTAAGGGGTTTCCCCTGCCCACTTGGGCCCCCAGGAGCCTGCTGAGATCCCGGGCCTGATCTTTTGCCCACCGAGGCCCCCTCCAGCCGGGCGGGGGTCCTGAGGGAATGGGAGGGAGGGAAGGGGGAGCAAAAGTAAAGGCCGGACCTCCGGGACCAGCACCCCTGAGAGGTGGCTGGGGGAGGGGAAGAGTTCTTACACCCAGGGGGACCCACCCTTGGTTAGGGGTCCAGCAGGGATCGGGGAGACCCCGGGAGAGACAGTGGGGAAGGGGCACAGAGCAACAGAACGGAACGTGGGCCAGTGCTCTCCCTGTTTACTTGGGCATTCGGGAGCCTGTTGGGCTCCGGGCCTAATCCTCTGCCCTCGGACCCTCCGTCCTGCCGTGCAGAGCCCAAGCCCCGCCTCTACCCGCCCACCCAGGGCCCCACCTGTACACTCGGAGACCCTCTCTGAGAACCCCTCCAGCTGGGCCTAAACCCCACCCACACACCCTCACTGCAGGCCTTACCTCCAAACTCTGGAACTCCACTCTCAAGGCCCTCCTTTCCACGTGCTGCCTCTCCCCTCCCACAAAGGTCCTAAGCAGAGGCCCTGCCCCATGCTTGAACATCGCCCCACCTAGGCCCTGCCCCCAAGGCCTTTTCCAGCTGCCTGGGTCCTGAGCCTAGGCCCTGCCCCATGCTCAAATGTCACCCCCGCACCCGCCTAGGTCCTACCCCACCCTAAAACCCACCCCTACCTAAGTTCCACCCCCACCTAAACTCGCCCCCATAGCCAAAGCCTTTTTTTTTTTTTTTTCCTCTTTTAGATTGGAGTTCTGTTTTACCTTGTTGATTCATTGTTGTTGATTCATTTATATTTTTATTTTTCCTAATAAATCTTTTATTATTCTACTTTTCTTTATTCTTTATACTATGTTATTGTTCTCTCCTTTTGGCTTGTTCCCCCTGCCTTTTTCTTTTTCTTTTGCTGTTGTGGTTTTATTTTACCTTGTTGCAGTTGTTTCAATTATGTTTTTATTTTTCCTAATATATTTTTTATCTTTCTAATTTTATTTTGTTTTTTTATTCTTTGTTATTGTACTGTTCCTTTTTTTTTTTTTTTTTTTTTTTGCCATGTCACACGACTTGCAGGATCTTGGTTCCCAGGCTGGAGGTCGGGCCTGAGCTCCTGCAGTGGGAGCTCCGAGTCCAAACTGCTGGACTAACAGAGAACCTCAGACCCCAGGGAATATTAATCGGAGTGAGGCCTCCCAGAGGTCCTCATCTCAGCACCAAGACCTGGCTCTATCCAACTGCCTGCAAGCTCCAGTGCTGGACGCGTCAGGCCAAACAACCAGTAAAACAGGAATACAGACACACCCATCAAAAAAAAAAAAAAAAAAAAAAAAGAAAGAAACGACAAAAAAACACATTACAGACGATGGAGCAAGGTAAAAATCTACAAGACCAAATAAATTAAGACAAAATAGGAAACTGACCTGAAAAAGAATTCAGAGTAATGATAGTAAGATGATCCAAAATCTCAGAAACAGAATGGAGAAAATACAAGAAACATCTAACAAGGATCTAAAAGAACTAAAGAGCAAACAAACAGTGATGAACAACATAGTAACTGAAATTAAAAATACTCTAGAAGGAATCAAGCAGAGTAACTGAGGTAGAAGAACAGATAAGTGAGCTGGAAGATAAAGGGGTGGAAATAACTGCCAGGGAGCAGAATAAAGAAAAAAGAATGAAAAGAATTGAGGACAGTCTCAGAGACTTCATTAAATGCACCAACATTTGAATTATAGGGATCCCAGAAGAAAAAGAGAAAAAGAAGGGTCTGAGAAAATATTTGAAGAGATTATAGTTGAAAACTTCCCTAACATGGGAAAGGAAATAGTCAAGTCCAGGAAGCGCACAGAGTCCCACACAGGATAAACCCAAAGAGAAACACACCGAGACACATATTAATCAAGCTATCAAAAATTAAATACAAAGAAAAAATATTAAAAGCAGCAAGGGAAAAGTAACAAATAACATACAAGGGAATCCCCATAAAGTTAACAGCTGATCTTTCAGCAGAAACTCTGCAAGCAAGAAGGGAGTGGCAAGATATACTTAAAATGATGAAAGGGAGAACCCTACAACAAGATTACTCTACCCAGCAAGGATCTCATTCAGATTCAATGGAGAAATTGAAACCTTTACAGACAAGCAAAAGCTATGAGAATTCAGCACCACCAAACCAACTTTACAACAAATGCTAAAGGAACTTCTGTAAGCGGGAAACACAAGAGAAGAAAAAGACCCACAAAACCAAACCCAAAACAATTAAGAAAATAGTAATAGGAACATACATATTGATAATCACGTTGAATGTAAATGGATTAAATGCTCCAACCAAAAGACACAGACTGGCTGAATGGATACAAAAAAAAGACCCTTATATATGCTGTCTACAAGAAACCCACTTCAGACCTAGGGAAACATACAGACTGAAATGAGGGAATGGAAAAAGATATTCCATGCAAATGGTAATCACAAGAAAGCTGGAGTAGCAATATGAATATCAGATAAAACAGACTTTAAAATAAAGACTCTTACAAGAGATAAGGAAGGATACTATATAATGATCAAAAGATCAATCCAAGAAGAAAACATAACAATCATAAGTATTTATGCACCCAACGTAGGAGCACCTCAATACATAAGACAAATGCTAACAGCCATAAAAGGAGAAATCGATAGTAACACAATAATAGTGGGGGACTTTAACACCCCAGTTACACCAATAGACAGAACATCCAGAAAGAAAATAAATAAGGAAACACAAGCTTTAAATGACACAATAGACTAGATAGACTTAATTGATATTTTGAGGACATTCCACCCAGAAGCAGAAGAATACACTTTCTTCTCAAGTGCACACGGAATGTTTTACAGAATACATTACATTTAGGTCACAAATCAAACCTTGGAAAATTTAAGAAAATTGAAATCATATCAAGCATCTTTTCTGACCACAACACTATGAGATTAGAAATCAATTACAGGAAAAAAACAGTAAAACAAACAAATACATAGAGGCTAAACAGTGCACTGTTAAATAACCAAGAGATCACTGAAGAAATCAAAGAGGAAATCAAAAAATATCTAGAAACAAATTACCACGAAACCATGACAATCCAAAACATATGGCCTGCAGCAAAAGCAGTTCTAAGAGGGAAGTTCATAGCAATTCAAGCCCACCTCAAGAAACAAGAAAAATCTCAAATAAACAAGCTAACCTTACACCTAAAGCAACTAGAAGAAGGAGAACAAAGAAAACACAAAATTCATAGAAGGAAAGAAATCATAAAGATCAGAGCAGAAATAAATGAAATAGAAACAAAGAAAACAATAGCAAAGATCAATAAAACTAAAAGCTCGTTCTTGGAGAAGGTAAACAAAATTGGTAAACCTTTAGCCAGACTCATCAAGAAAAAAACGGAGAGGACTCAAATCTTAAAATTAGAAATGAAAAAGGAGAGATTACAAATGACACCACAGAAATACAAAAGATCATATGAGACTACTATAAGCAACTATATGCCAATAAAATGGGCAACCTGGAAGAAATGGACAAATTCTTGGAAAAGTACAACAACCTTCCAAGATTGAACCAGGAAGAATTAGAAAATATAAATAGACCAACCATAGGTAATGAAATTGAAACTGTAATTAAAAATCTTCCAACAAACAAAAGTCCAGGACCAGATGGTTTCACAGGTGAATTCTATCAAACATTTAGAGAAGAGCTAACACCCATCCTTCTCAAACTCTTCCAAAATATAGCAGAGGGAGGAACACTCCCAAACTCGTTCTACGAGGCCACCATCACCCTGATACCAAAACCAAAAATATCACAAAGAAAGAAAATTACATACCAATATCATTGATGAACATAGATGCAAAAATCCTCAACAAAATACTAGCAAACAGAATCCAACAACACATTAAAAGGATCATACACCACGATCAAGTGAGGTTTATCCCAGGGATACAAGGATTCTTCAATATACTCAAAACAATCAGTGTGTTACCCCATTATAACAAATTAAAGAATGAAAACCATATGATCATCTCAATAGATGCAGAAAAAGCTTCTGACAAAATTCAACACCGATTTATGACAAAAACTCTCTAGAAAGTGGGTACAGAGGGAATCTACCTCAACATAATAAAGGCCATATATGACAAACCCACAGCAAACATCATTCTCAATGGTGAAAAACTGAAAGCATTTCCTCTAAGATCAGGAACAAGACAAGGATGTCCACTCTCACCACTGTTATTCAACATAGTATTGGAAGTCCTAGCCACCGCAATCAGAGAAAAGAAAGATATAAAAGGAATCCAAATTGGAAAAGAAGAATAAAACTCTCACTGTTTGCCGGTGACATGATACTATACATAGAAAATCCTAAAGATGCCACCAGAAAACTACTACAACTAATCAATGAATTTGGTAAGGTTGCAGGATACAAAATTAATGCACAGAAATCTCCTGCATTCCTATACACTAACAACAAAAGATCAGAAAGAGAAATTAAGGAAACAATCCCATTTACCATCACAACAAAAAGAATAAAATACCTAGGAATAAACCTACCTAAGGAGGCAAAAGACCTGCACTCAGAAAACTATAAAATACTGATGAAAGAAATCAAAGGTAACATAAACAGATGAAGAGATATACCATGCTCCTGGATTGGAAGATTCGATATTGTGAAAATGACTATACTACCCAAAGCAATCTACAAGGTCAGTGCAATTCCTATCAAATTACCAATGGCATTTTTCACAGAACTAGAACAAGAAATTTTACAATTTGTATGGAAACACAAAGAACCCCAAATAGCCAAAGCAATCTTGAGAAAGAAAAACGGAGCTGGAGAAATCATGCTCCCTGACTTCAGACTATACTACAAAGCTACAGTAATCAAGACAGTATGGTACTGGCACAAAAACTGAAATATAGATCAATGGAACAAGATGGAAAGCCCAAAAAGATAAACCCACACACATATGGTCACCTTATCTTTGAAAAAGCAGGCAAGAATATACAATGGAGAAAAGACAGCCTCTTCAATAAGTGGTGCTGGGAAAAATGGACAGCTGCATGTAAAAGAATGAAATTAGAACACACCCTAACACCATACACAAAAATAAGCTCAAAATGAATTAAAGACCTAAATGTAAGGCCAGACACTATAAAACTCTTAGAGGAAGACATAGGCAGAACACTCTATGACATAAATCACAGCAAGATCCTTTTTGACCCACCTCCTAGAGAAATGGAAATAAAAACAAAAATAAACAAATGGGACCTAATGAAACTTAAAAGCTTTTGCACAGCAAAGGAAACCATAAACAAGATGAAAAGACAACCCTCAGAATGGGAGAAAATATTTGCAAATGAAGCAACTGACAAAGGATTAGTCTCCAAAAATATATAAGCAGCTCTGCAGCTCAATATGACAAAAAGAAACAACCTGATCCAAAAATGGGAAGAAGACCTAAATAGACATTTCTCCAAAGAAGACATACAGAGGGCCAACAAATGCGTGAAAAGATGCTCAACATCACTAATCATTAGAGAAATGCAAATCAAAACCACAATGAGGTATCACCTCACACTGGTCAGAATGGCCATCATCAAAAATCTCTACAAAGAATAAATGCTGGAGAGGGTGTGGAGAAAAGGGAACCCTCTTGCACTGTTAACAGGAATGTAAATTGATACAGCCACTATGGAGAACAGTATGGAGGTTCCTTAAAAAACTAAAAATTGAACTACCATATGACCCAGCAATCCCACTACTGAGCATATACCCTGAGAAAACCATAATTCAAAAAGAGACATGTACCACAATGTTCACTGCAGCACTATTTACAATAGCCAGGACATTGAAGCAAACTAAATGTCCATCAACAGATGATTGGATAAAGAAGATGTGGGACATATATACAATGGAATATTACTCAGCCATAAAAAGGAAAGAAATTGAGTTATTTGTAGTGAGGTGGATGGACCTAGAGTCTGTCATATAGAGTGAAGTAAGTCAGAAAGAGAAAAACAAATACCATATGCTAACTCATATATATGGAATTTTAAAAAGTGGAAGTGATGAACCTAGTGGCAGGGCAGGAATGAAGACGCAGATGTAGAGAATGGACTTGAGGGCACACGGTGGGGGTGGGGGGAAGGGGAAGCTGGGATGAAGTGAGAGAGTAGCATGGACATACATACACTACCAAATGTAAAATGGATGGCTAGTGGGAAGCTGCTGCATAGCACAGGGAGATCAGCTCGGTGGTTCATGAAGACCTAGAGGGGTGGGTTAGGGAGGGTGGGAGGGAAGCTCAAGAGGGAGGGGATACAGGGATATATGTATACATATAGCTGATTCACTTTGTTCTACATCAGAAACTAACACAACATCGTGAAGCATTTAAACTCCGATAAAGATGTGGAAAAAAAAAAAAAAGCCATATAGTGTAGTTTCCAACCCACATAAACATTCCCCTCAAAAATGTTCTTTAAAATGGGCATTGAGCCTCTGTTGAAAACCTCCAGTGCAAGAAAAAAAGCTATTACACTGGAGTCTGAAAAATTCCTGTCTTCCTTTTGTGAAGATTCCATAAAGCAAAGCATCATTTTAAATCTGCCTTTTAGAAAAGAATTTGAATTTTTAACACGTTTATTTAAATCTACCCCTTCTTGAACCACAGACTACATTGTACTTGCTTACATGATTCTCAGTCAAATAGAATTTCCTGAAATATTGAGATAGTTCAAAAGTCCTTTTGAACAACCAGAGATTTATAGTTGCCAGTTAATAGTGAGAGAATTAGCCAACATGAAGACAATATTTACAACCACCAATGAAGTGATTGCTGCCTCCAGAAATGAAGGAACAATGTCCTCTCTTGGGAAGGAGTCTCGGGTAGCTCCGTGGAGCCACAGGTAGAATGCAAATTTGGAAAATTGTGCTGCCAATAATGCTTCAGCTGGAGAAAAATCTGTTGTAAGATGCTTATCAGACATCCTTTTATTGTCTCCATAACAATGGAGAGCAGTTCCACAAGCAGTCATTTTGCATATGCCATTCTGAGCAGAACAGAGGTTGCCAAATAATGAAAAAGAAGAATACAGGAATGCACCATGGGAGAGTATCCAGCAGGAAGATGATGTGGACTTATCAGGGTCAGGATGAAACTGGGAGGAGTGGGAGGGAATGGTGATGAAGATGTTATCTGGTTTGCACCCACCTTACTTCCCTGATTCATCTTAATAAGTCATTTGAAATAAGATCTATTTTAAATGTGCTGTATTAAGGACAATGATTCACCCTGAAAGGATTTTTTAAATTGGTATTATTGTTTTGGCTAACAATTTGCTTACAGGAATCTTGTTCCAACCATAACTCTTTTTATGACAACTTGTCAGGAAAGCTGAAAGAGGAAAAAAGGAGCCTGGGGAGGGTAAAAAAGAAAACCTCTCAAACCAGGATGAATTTTGGTTTTGATACCTGTGTGGTGTTAATGCTTCAAGACCCCTCTTCCCATTTTGTTCTGATGCTGTCAAGGACTGGATTCCCTTGTAGCTCATTTATAAAAAGATTCTCTCAGTGCTTCTTGTGCAGCTCCCTGGGGGGTCCTAGGTCATCCCGACCAGTCATCCAGCTTCAAATCTCATCCTAGCAAGGGAAGGACACGCTCAGTCACAATAATAATAAACTTTGGTTTGGTACCTCATTGCCAAAATTGGCAATATAGGCACTGCATGAAATTCAGTGTTTCTTGCTCCCTCTGTATTAAAAATTATCACTTACTCTCAATGGTCACAGGAATAGAAAGCAAGTAAGTCACACCTACCTTCTAATTTAAGGATTTTTCATCAACTGGGCAAATAGCACAATTATTTGTTTTACTGCATTTTATCAGAGGAAATTGTTCAGCTCTTTTCAAACAATATTTCTTAAACATACTAAGGGCTGGGCCCTGAAGTATAAAGATTAATAAGTTGGTCCCATGCCTGAGTGTTGCCATGAGAGTCAATTTCACTATGTGGGGCAAGGGCTGAGATACTGGATCTTTACTGGGAGTTGAAGCAGAGAGGGGTATGTAGCCAGGTTGAGCTACACTTAGGGATGACTTTCTGTGCTAATGGCCCCTCTTTCTCTATCCCCGAAGAGACAGTGTTAAGGACAGAAAGGACAGAGATTCCAATAGGAGATACAGCAAATGTTTTACTTAGTAAAAGAGTATTTCAACTCTTGGACCTCACTTTTAGATCAGCTGCTCACCAGCCTTCTCATAACTTCTCTCCTTCCTCTTGAGGCTTTTTCCTTGTGAATTGCTTTCTTTTCTCCTCATCTTGACTCTGAATCAAAAAGGCTGAGATAAAATAAAACAACAAAAATACAGTGTTCCAGATGACTTCAGGCAGCTTGGATTTGTGCCTTAGGAGATGTCCTTTATCTTGGGGTGCACGTTTCTGTCCTTTTCTCACCAGTGATAGTGTGCAGTGGCTTAGAGATTTGTTGGGGATAAGAAAGATGGCTGTAGCCACAGCTAGAGTAGGACAGAGTCACAGAATTTGGAATATTGGCTGGTTGCTCTTAGAAACATGACTTTCCCAGGCATTGTCACATCTATTGATGGTTTGTCACAAGGGCGAGAATCAAAACAACCATGTCCCAAATTCTGCTTCTAATGCTGTTTAACAGGCACATGAGAAAAGGTCCCTTTGGGACCCTGTTGGTAATTGGTGCTGTTGACTTGTTTTCATTCTCTTGAGGCGCAGGTGAACAATTGAAAGGATGCCAGCACTGCTGCCATGCTCGGGAGTGCTGCGAGATGTCTGGAGCACACATGTCAGTCCCTCCTCACCCACAGCCCATCCTGCGTCCTGCTTGGCCAGTAGGAGTGGAGGAAGGGGGTACGGAAAAGTGTTGGTAGCATTGGAAGTTGATGTCTCAAAGAGATACTGCCACAGACTGAATGTTCGTATCCTCCCAAAAACAATATGTTGAAAGCCTACACCCACTGTGATGGTATTTGGAGGTAGGACCTTTGGGAGGTGATTAGATCATGAGGATGGAGACCTCATGGCTGGGAGTAGTGCCCTTATAAGAAGAGGCCAAAGAGCTAGCTAGCATTCTTTCTACCATATGAGGAGGCAACAGGAAATTGGCAGTCTGCAACCAGGAATCAGACTCTCCCCAGACCAGGATCTGGCAACACCTTGATCTTGGACCTCCCAGCCTCCCAGGGCTATGAGAAACAAATTCTGTTGTTTATAAGCCACTCAGTCTATGGTAGTTTGTAATAGCAGCCTGAGCTAAGATAGAGACAGACAGGGAAATGGCGGCATGGGTGACAGACATCAGAGTGGAGATGCACGCAGACTGAGGTCCATGCCGTCCTGAGCTCTGGAAGACACCCATGCACATGGCCTCTTTTCTTGGATGCCATGATATCCTGCCTCTCCTATTAGTGTATACTTCCCTAGAAGAAAACCCTCATCTCAGCCCTGACTAGTCTCAGTAACCAAAGGTTAAGTTAAGTAACTGGCTAAGAGGGTGAGATATACTTAGAAGCTCCCATGTTGGCTTTGGGGCTACACGGGCGACTCCAGAAATGACCAGGAGCTGAATCTAGCAGGACAGACAGACATATAAACACACAGTTGCAATATTAACGTGAGATCTGGATTAGGACACCCTACAGCCAAAGCAGCCGTGACTGAAACGTACGCTGGCTTCTTACGATTTTGTGAATTAACGTTATAGGTTATTGATTATGTCTTCAAGCTTTTTCTTTCCTTTTTTCATTTTTTAAAGTGTGCTAAGACAGAATTTGGATCTTGGCTTGGGGGCCCTGGATGACAAAGGACACAAACTAAAATTAATAGAAGTACATGGTGAATCAAGCCAGACAATTAAATAATTGTGTTAGAAGAGCAGCCAATGGAAGGAAATGCACTGGGTGCATGCATGCTGTACCGGATCAAGACTGCATGCATGCTCTACTGGATCAAGACAACCACCTAAGGCCTAGGAGGGTTCCTGGAAATAAGCCCCTGCCCTGCGGGTCCCCAAATGCCCAAAGTGAGAAAAGATGCCTGCTACTTCATTGTTATTCTTTCAGTTTAGAAACAAACAAAAACAGAAGCCTCACTTATGGGCAATATTCCACAGTTAGACCCCAATCCTTTACTCCTCAAGCCTCAGAGGGGAGCAATGACGGGGCCCAAGAGTGATTTCTTTGTGTCAAGCACTCTTCTAAACGTCTTTGTACACACACTTTTACCTGGAACTCTCCTAAAAGACGGTACCATTTTTATTACACCCATTTTATAGATGAGGAAAACTGAGGCAGAGCTGTTTTAGGCCACTTGCCCAAGGACTTCCCTATAGCTAGGAGAATATAAATAAAGACATGACAGAGACACTTCTGCACCAGCCTAGTTTCTTCCCTGGGGAAAAAAAAAATCAGGATTCTTTGTTGGAAATTCTTTGACAGACCTTTGGCAGTAGCCAGTGATGGTTTCCAGCTTGAATTCACACTTTTCAACCATTCCCCCTGCAGCGGACTTTATCTGAGGAAGGAGCAACCCTGTGATTTCAGAGAATCTGGAAAATCCCACTAGTTCCCAAAGTATTGCTCCATTGCTGCCAGGGGACATGACCTTCTCTGCATCATTTGAGGAAAACATGAGAGTGACAATTCCATTCAAAAAGGTAGTGGTCAAGCTCAGCCTACACTCAAATGTCAGGCAAAGATCAGCACACTTTCTAAAGTGAGTTTGGGTAGAAAGAAATAAGAAGCCTTAAGAAGCTCAAAAAGTGGACTTCCCTGGTGGCGCGGTGGTTAAGAATCCACCTGCCAATGCAGGGGACACAAGTTCAAGCCCTGGTCCGGGAAGATCCCACACGCCACCGAGCAATTAAGCCCGTGAGCCACAACTACTGAGCCTGTGCTCTAGAGCCCACGAGCCACAACTACTGAGCCCACCTGCCACAACTACTGAAGCCCATGTGCTCTAGGGCCTGTGCTCCACAACAAGAGAAGCCAAAGCAATGAGAAGCCCACACAGCACGACGAAGAGTAGCCCCCGCTCGCCGCAACTAGAGAAAGCCACGCACAGCAACGAAGATCCAACGCAGCCAAAGATAAATAAAATGTAAAAAAATAATAAGAAGCTCAAAAAGGTCTCATGGAGTAGAGGAGATAGCAAGAGGGCAGGGGCTAGAAGACAAACCTCAGTTATATCCAAGAGTGCCAAAGCCTGAATCATGCTGACCAGGCAGCCTCAGAAGTTGCAGGGCCCCTGCAGAGGCAGGAGTGACCAGGGGCGCCCTCAAGTCTGGGAGCCCTAATGAGCCTCAGAGCCTGGCCCAGCAACACACAGCCCAAACCTCGGCCTATTGCAGTCTTGGTGCCCATAAGATCATGAGGCCTCCAGACCACTGCTGTCGTTCCATTATCCTCTGTCCCTGGAGGGAGACGTGTGAATTGTCAGGACCAGATGATATCTGACGAGCCAAAAATTTTTAAAGGGAGGGGGTCATGCAAAGCCCTTTCAGATGCTGGAATTAATATCCTCCACCGCATTAACATGAATCACAACTAATTCCTAAACGCTCTGAAGGCACAGGCATCACCGTGCCTGTCTAGTGGTTAGGATTCCTAAGCTTTTCTTCTTGGGTCTAGTTAGGAATTTTCTCATAGTCACTAATTCCCTGTGATGAAGGCTATTAGAGAGATTCCAGCATCTTCTCTTTGTTTTTTAAATGCTAAAGCTCCGCCTTCATTTCTTTGGAATACAGATGCACAGCGATTGAAAAGGAAATTTATTTCTCAGAGATGAGAGATGACTGTTAAAGAATCAAGAAAATAAAAAATCACCAGGAAGAAAGAAAAAAAAAAAATACTGGTATGGGATGTTCTCCACAACCAACCTTCTATATTTGTCACTATTCTTCCTTGAGCCGGAAGAGGGCGATAGAAAAGGAGGAAAGAGAAAAAGAGAAAAGAAAAAAAAAGAAGAAAAGTTTTCTGGATTTTTGGATATTCCAGAAGAAGCCTCTTAGTCTGCCCCCTGGCCCCTGCAGAGGCCCTGGATGAACCAATGAACCAGATTCTTACTCCTTTCCTCATTCTCATTGGTTAAGAATCCCCTAAACTCACAGTGATTGAAAGGGTTAACCTGGGACATGGGTGGCCCTCAGACAGAGTGCTGATTCTAAATGAGTCCTTTCCTAAATTCTTACAGGCAGGCGACAGGTAGGCGGCAGTACAAGGCCATAGATTTCCATTTTACATAGAGCCAATCTGCTAAGTAAATGATTACAAGTTACACAAACTTCACAGTCATAAACCCAGAATAGCCTATTATGGGATTTTACCGAAGATTCTAATCTCACATTCTACAAAAAAATGGAGCCTCATAGCAGCACTGCCCAGACCTTATGGCATAGGTGTACTGCTGTTATTTGGAATTCCATAATTTTTGAGAAGGTGACTTTCACAACAGCGCCTCGTCATTTTTGTCTTGGTTGGTTGGTTGGAGTTTTTAATGGCTGTCAATCTTGCTCTTCAATGATAATTTACTCTTGGTCCAGCTTTATTATTACCCATCTACTTTGATGTAATTTATTTGATTAACCCTGTAATGTGTAGTGATGCATTTTTACATAAAGTTTATTTTTGGCCTGTAATTTCCTAGTTACTAAACTAAGATACGTGTGTGTTCTGGTGTGTGCTCTGGTTCAAATATGACTTACCCACAACCTTGTGCTAGAGCAGATGTAAGCCCCAAGATCTACTTGAACGGTAACACCTCCAGGTGTTACGTGCCATCTATGCATTTGTTCTATTTAAGTCATTTGCCACTTACTAGCAAGATAAAAGTAATACACTACTGGGTTAGTGTAGGTTTATATGACATGCTTTACAACTTTTAATCATGTATATAAGCTCACTGATTTTCACATATAGTAAGTACTTCTTACATATTGCCAGCAACAATTTTACTGGAACGTGTTTTGTTTTGTTTGTCTCCAAATGTATATGACCAATGGAAAGTAGAGAGGGTAGGTCATGGAGATTTTCCCTGCCTAATTGGGCTTTTGATCTTTTTTTTTTTAAAATCCAAATTTTTAATGTAAAAGGAGTTGAAAACAGATATTTGTGAAGATAGCTCAAAAGATACTTTAAAATACATTATAACTTGTTAAAAGAAAGGTTGGCCAATGCAATAGCTATAATCTCTCAGATGTAAGTATTTTTGTTCTTTTTTTGACATTTATTTTTATGAGTGGACCAATTATGCAAGAAGGTCCTTTCTGGTTTCCTACCTTGCTATAACTAGTATTGTATCTAGATGCCTCGGTTATATGATATATTTTCCTAAGAAGCCAGTGGGCTTTGATCTTAAGAATGTTTGAGACATTACCTTCAGGTAGTCTAGAAGAAAACATTTTTAAAAAATCTTGTGCTTGGGCTTCCCTGGTGGCGCAGTGGTTGAGAGTCCACCTGCCGATGCAGGGGACACGGGTTCATGCCCCGGTCCGGGAAGATCCCACATGCCGCGGAGTGGCTGGGCCCATGAGCCGTGGCCGCTGAGCCTGCGCGTCCGGTAATCTGAGTCATTATTTGAAGCAAGTACATGTATAAATATAGATTTTTATTACAAAAATAGAATCATTCTGTGTACACTGTATTGTAAGGTACTTTTCCTGAGCAATATATCAAGAACATTCTCCAAGTTTATCAGATGTTTTTCTTTTTCTAAAACTCCATTTTTATGGTTCTAAAATAAACAATGATACATATAAATATACTGTCGTTTATTTAAGCAGTTCCCTGGGTCCAAGTTCATGTTGTTATCAAAGCAATGCCATGCCATCTTTGTACCTAAATCTTTGCCTTCACCCAGATTTTTTCTTCGTGATTAATTTCTAGGACTGTGATCATTGAGTTAAAAGTCATGAATATTCACCAAGCTTTTGAAACTTGTAGTCAAATGCCCTTCAGAAAGGGAACCAGTCGTTCTCTGTACTTGAGAGAGAAATATGGGATGTTGAGTGGCAGAAAGCCCAGTTTCCTGCCTCTCTTGGAAAGTTTGTCCTATGGCTGGGCTGAGGGGGAATTGGCCAGCCTGCTTTGTGAAGGCAACTCTAAATAATCCTGCCATGACCTTGAACTATGGAAGGACTGCCTTTACTTCATATCCATTGTTGGGAATCTAGAGTGCAGTGCGAGGGGTACCAGGCTTGGAGACAGGATGTCGGAGTTCAGGTCCTGAGCCACACACTAAACGTATGACAAAATTGAGCAGATAATCTAATATCTCTGGGTTTTGTCTCCTCACCTGTAAAATGAAGGATTTGTTCTAGATGATCTCTATAATATCTTATAACTCAAAAATTACATAATTCTGTTGTATGTTTTAGACAAACCATCAATCTCTTCACCAGCACACAAAACTGTGAACTGTGGGCTCAGTCTCTGGAAAGTTCCAAGTCTGGGTCCCCCAAGGTTGTTGACCATAAGCAAGGGCACAAGATGACCTTCAGGATAAAAGATGTTCCATGTTTTATGAACATCACATGAATTTCATCACCTCCAATTGGTGATATTGAGAAATAACAAGACTTTTGGATACTCATTAAAGAAACAACTGTGTAACCTCTATGGAATTGCTCTATCGTGGAACACTCTAAAAGCCACTGCTTGTCAACATTTTATGCTTTTCTTCAGGATAATGACCTGAAGCAGAGGTGGGAAGAGGGATCCCATTCAGGGCAGTGAGTTGTCTCGAGTCAGCAGCCAACTTACTCACCCTAAGCAGAGACACCATGTTCTCTAGTTTTTCAACTGGAAAACAGCCCAGAAATGATACAGCCTCTTATCCAGATTGAAGTGGCAGTTTGAAGGAGGTGAATGTGAGCTGAGATCAACTTTTATTCTTTGCTATCTGTGCTAATTTATTATTCTTACAGAATACCTAGGTTCTCGGGGATAAGGATAAAGTTCTCAGGGATAAGGATAAAGATGCAACCTGCCCAGAGGTGGAGCTCCATGTTCGTTTGTTCTGCACTTCAGCTTCCTAAATTAAGAAGGGAAGACTATTTAATTGTCTTTTAACCATGAGAACTATCGTTTATTGAGAGCTTACTATGTCCTGGGGACTGGGCTAACCACTTTCCATACATTAGCTGATATAGTAAATACAACTCTGTGTGCAAAGCACAATTACCCTATTTTAAAAATAAGGCAACTGGGCAGAAGGAGGCTAAATAATTTTCCCAAAGGCACACACATAGAGAATGGTGGATTTGCGATCGATGCAGGTCTGACTCTGAAGCCAATAATCAGTTTACGAAGGTTTTAAAAAGAGAAGAAAAGGGACTCATAAGAGAGGAAAGTGCTACAAGTTTCAAGGTAAAAGATATTGGTATCTATGGATGAAATGGAATGTATTCTATTTCTTCAAGAGTATTAGGTCTATAATACTTATTACTCTGGTTTATCTGTGTGAGTCTTGCTGTGCTCTAGCAAGATATTAAACTATAATTTTCATGTCAGTGTAAAAATATTTTAGGGCTTCCCTGGTGGTGCAGTGGTTGAGAGTCCGCCTGCCGATGCAGGGGACACGGGTTCGTGCCCCGGTCTGGGAAGATCCCACATGCCGCGGAGCGGCTGGGCCCGTGAGCCATGGCCGCTGAGCCTGCGCGTCCGGAGCCTGTGCTCCGCTACGGGAGAGGCCACAACGGTGAGAGGCCCACGTACCGCAAAAAAAAGAAAACAAACAAACAAATAAAAATATTTTAAACACTTAACCCTAAAAGTAACATCTGATCCCTTAGACCAATATTTCTCAAAATGTTTGACCTCTACATACAGTTTGAAATAAACTTTATATTGTAATTGAGTACTCATCCCCATGCACGTAGATATGAAGCAAAATTTCATGAAAAAAATATTTCTTATTACACAGAATACACCCTGTTTTCTATTTTGTTCTATTTTAGTTTTCAATGCTATTTATGATGTAATAAACTGATTCACGACCTACCCATGGGACCTGTAGTTTGACACAATTCACTATACACTAAACATTCGATTAACAGTGAGCATTTGCTCCAGGCTCAGTGGACGATGCCTTCACTATCTCCACTGCTCTCCATTCCCTCCTTCTCTGATGCTCGCCCTTCAAGAGAAGAATCCAATGCTTCATATCAAATATTTTAATTTCTCAAAACTGTCCTTCGTTTTCTACTCCAAGGGAAGTCTGCCCTCTAATGATACAAAAGCACTATTGATTTCAAAGACTCATCTAACAAACGAACAAAATAAGGAAATTCTGAATGTAAGACGGTTGAAAAGGACTTTAGCGTTCACTTAGTCTAAACTTCTTATTTGGAACTAAGGGAAGCTGAGGCCCAGAGAGGCACCTGCCCCATAGACTCAGGTGGAGTGGCTGCAGACAAGAGAAGGGTACCATCTACATCCCGGTGTGAACCAGGACGGTGTTCTCTGGGACTCGCTGAGAGCTGTCTGAGAGCCAGCAGCTGTGAGCCAGGAGAAGTGGAGAGTGTTACACACCAAGGTCCTACTTGCTGGAAAACAAAATCGAATCCATATTTTAAGAAGGACCCCTTAATTTGGACTTCTGGGAGAAAAACAGGAGGATGAATTTAGCCTTAATGCTGAATCTTTTGATCAAAACTATATCTGATAATTCTCCTAAGGGACTCCAAGAAGTAAGTTGCTTTGTTGCCGTGGAAACAATAACAAAAGAACACATACTCTTCCTTTCAGCAAGTAAGGGCCAAAGGAGAGGCAGCGTGGAAGTGAGAGCCTAATTTTCCTCATCCTTCTACTATGTGCTGCTAAAGCACGCTGTCCCTCCTTCCTGGTCCTTGGTCCTTTTTATCAGATAGTGTTATAATTGTCTTCTTGCTGGTCTGTAGTTCTTAAACAACGACATCATCTTGTGTGATGAAAACAACAAAATCCATCTTATTAATCATTATATCCCCAGTGCTTAGGTAGGTTTTTCTGGTGAATGAATGAATATTTTAGCACACCAACACTGTGCCAGGTATATTTGGAAATAGGCACCTGCTTATTTCCTACCCATCCTTCACAATCCAGCTTAAATATCACCTTTTGTATAAACAAATCCTCCACTTGCCCAGAAAGAATCAGAAATTGCTCTTCTGGGCTCCTTTTCTACTTTGCATAAGCCCTGCTTACAGCCACTAGATTATTCAGGCATTTTTGACTCTTTATGTTCTACCATTTAATTTCGCAAAGAGTAAATGACAAATATAAGTCATGCTAAGTCTGGACGCAGAATTCAGAAGTCTCGCTGTAAATCTAGAAAGTTAGAAATTCAGATCCAGCCCCGGTCTCTAATTTATTTATCCTGTCTTTCTCTGGGGTCACTGGGCTGCGTGATGTCTGAGAACGGCTATGAGGAGAATAGCTTTCATGTTTGTGTAGATATACATATATGTGTACAGTCGGCAGTACCATTCAGGCAGGACAGCCAGGAACTATCCCCTCAAAAACATTTTAAAAAAATTATAAAAACTCTCCTGGGATCCACTTAGCTGTCCTTATTTGTGATTGGAACAATGGACTCTCTCAAAACAGATTCTATCAACTGCTATTGTCACAGCAGGTATGGGGACATGGAGGCATGTCTTAATTATTTGGGGGGAAGGGGCGCAGAATCCTGGCAGAACTGATTAAACCGAGAAATACTCCATTGTGTAGCATCTACAGTAAATCTTACCTCCTTCAGCCCTGGCAAAGCAAGGACTTATCTATCCCCCTCCCTGATAGAGTCTTAGAAAGGCGAAAGGAATTCGGTATTATCAATGTGCTGGTTTATCAGATATGAATTCATTTGTTTTTCTCAAAATGACTTATCAGCCTGAACAGAGCTGGCTGGCCAACGTGTGAATTGTGCTCCAGCCACCCTTTCTGAGTTCCCCGGAGCTCAAGAATGTTTTATCTCTCAGTTTGGTTCCCCTGTTTGTTTGTTTTTTTTTAACTTCTTACCTATTGAGGTGCATTTCTGGGTCAGGATTCTTGTAAAGACACTAGGAATTAGCGCTGCTGCAGGAAGTGCCCAGCTCAGGCTGTCTGGTGGCCAGTGTGTCGGGTAGGATGTCAGCTCTCGTGGGAAAATACTGAACAGTTCAAAGTGAGATGAATTGGCAGGAGATGGCTCCTGGGGCTGCGCCTTGGGGACACTTCTTCGTGCAGCCATTGTTCTTTCTCTCTGGGCACGGTGGAAAGTAGCCAACATGAAAGGCAGGGGCCCGGGCCAGCAGCCCTGTGTGCTAAACCAACACACCAGGAGAAAGAGAAGGGCTTCCTTCAGCCTAATCCCTTTCCCTGCCTCACCTCACCTCTGAGGGGTCCTGCACATCCCACAGTGGTTGATACGGGGTAGCCTGACAAGGGCATGTCCTTCCCAGACTCTGTGATGTCTGATGTCAGTTCATCTTGTTCTGTGTTTTCAAGACAATGCTCTTGCCTTGCACCTTTCTGGGCCCCAGGGTCAAGGTATAGAAGGCTTCACTGCTATCTCCTTTACACAGATGTGTGAGGGAGGCTTCATTCAGAAAAGCCTGACTTGCTTCCAATCCCTTGAACAAAAAGCAAGCCACCACAATTTAAAGAAAGTTCAGAAACCTTTCTAAAGGTGAAATAAATGATAAGGGATGTCAATTTAGATTTCTTACTAGAAATATTTAATGGTTAGAGGAGAAATGGAAGTCCTTCATTTTTGCGGTTCTTGCTTTAGTTTACATCATGGTAATTCTACATTCCTTTTCGTATTTCTAAGACTTATATCCAAACAAACAGGACACATCTCCTGTGAAGGAGACCTGAAGTTGAACCTGAGGTGAGATTGTCAGAAATTTTTCGTAACCCACAGAAATTCTTTCTTTCTAGCCTGGCCCTCTGTGGTTTGTAGCAACCATGTTGGTAAGGGTCAGAGAATTATAAGGATGCCTCTGAGGCCAAGGCTAGACTTGTTCTTACCTAAGCAAGTTTATTCAGCCTTTCTTATGAAAACTTCCCAAGGAAGTGGATCCACAGGCCTCCGTAATGAGGTCTTGCTGAAGTGTGGTGTCTGAGAATGGCAGTCCAGGAAGTCAAAGTCAAGGTCAGGACCAGCAAGTGTGACAACTTGATGGGAGTGTCCTCTTGGCTTCATGCCCGCACAAGCCAGGTGTCGGAGCTCAGGTGGTGAAGGTAAAAGTCCTACGGCAGTCCCCAGAGGTCAGAGCAGGAAAGAAAGGCAGGGATCCAAGGTGATCAGTCATAGGTTATTAGGAAGATAGGTATCTGAGGTCCAGGTAGGGGAATGCTGAAACGCTAAGAAGATAGTCATGTAAAACCACCTGCAAGTATATAATGCTGATGTAACTCTGATTCTTAGACAAGGTCAATCACAAACGGGGGTTGCTTATACGGTTCTTGATGTGAGGCTTCAGTTAGGATGGGGAGAGGAGGCGTTTCCCCTGAGCCACCTGGTGAGGGCGAGGACCCTATCTTTAGACATCCTTACAAGCACCATACCTCACTGGAAATACGAAAGCTGCCTCACCTCCTTTAGTCTCAGTTTCCATTTCTCTAAGCTACCAAAGTCATTAACACCAGATCCTGTCATGCTTAGGTTTTTTTCTAGAATGGCTGCTATCCAAGTTCACAACACCTGCTTACTCCACTAAGCTGTGAGACTGAAAAGCTCAACAGGGAAAGATATCAAGTTCTCTTAGCCGAAGGCAAGTTCCTCACCCACACATTAAAATTCTGGATAGATTTGTTTTCTTGAAGTTCACTTTTAAAGGAAGTTACATGTCTAGGAAGGGCAAGGTGTCTCCTCTGCAAAACTCAGCCAGCCTTAAATAGTCTCTTGTTACTTGGAGGTTGAAAAACCATGGTTACAGACTTAGGAAAAATCATGGGTCTTTATAAACCATATTTTAAAACATGTTTTAACATTGTGATAATTATCTACAGTGCCAAAAACTAAACTGGTTACTTATTGGCTGTTGCTACTCCCTAAAATGGGGTAAAAATGAAGAAAATATTCTGCATGTGCCCTTCATCTTCATTTCGACAGTCACTAAAATATAAAGAAATCTTAGTTATTTTCTATTATATGTTTTGATGGAAGGAGAGATACGTGTTGTGTTAAGGAATTCAATGACTTTTTTCCTGTGAGTTTTTAAAGACCTTGAAAATAATTTAGAGGTTTTCTACATGACTCATGATAGATTTGGACACCTTGGAAAACACTAATAATTAGCGCTGCCATAGGCTGTCCGGTGCCCAGTGTGTTGGGTAGGATTTCTGGTCTCGTGGGAAAACACTGGACAATTAGAAATGAGATGAATTGCCTGAAGACGGCTCTGGAGGCTGAGTGTCTGTGGCTGTTCCTCCTGCAACCATTGGTTTTTTCCTCTCTCTGGGCACCAACTTGAAAGGCAGGGCCCGGGCCAGCAGCCTTGCATGCTAAACCAACGTAGATAGAATCAACAGCCATATCCTAATTCCCATGTTCATCAGAGCACCAATCACTCTTGTGTCACTTATTTCTATGTCTGTCCTTAACTTTTGTCTCTAGCATCTCCCCTGGAGTCTAGAAGTATCTGGTGACTGAATGAATTCTATTACTGCAGAGCTCAACATTGTCTAGAAGATAAAGTCTAAACCCTTCCTCTGGCATTCGAGGCCTGCTTCCTCTGCTAAACTAATATCATCACTGTGCCCAGAACACACCCAACATACCTCCATCTCTGGGCCTTTACTCCTATCACTCTCCCGCTAGGGATACCCTAACATCTTCTCCAGTTACTGAAATCATACTCATTTTTCAATATATAGCTCAAATCCAACTTCCACCAGAAGGCCTTTCCACTGCTGGAGTTCATGAGAACTTATCATCTGTACCACCTGTTGGGCATTTACCAGATTGTGTATTGTTTCCTCACCTACATCTTAAGGTTCTTAGGGACAGAGACTATGTCTTTGATACTCATTTTTAATTCAATCTTTCATTTATTAGTTGAGCTATTCATTTGCGTAAGAAATTTTACTGAGCATCTAATATGGGCAAATACAATGTAGTAAGGGAAGGAAGATGAATTAGATACAGCCCTGAATTTCAAGGATCTTAAAATGAACAAGAAAGCTCTTTCCATGTAACAAAGTTAAAAACCTAACGATTATTGACTGATTACCATTAAAAGAAGTCCTGTTTCTCTATTAACGAAAAATGCAGAAGTACCAGAATCATGGAGGCAAGATTACATTTTTGAATCTTAATACATGCATGACATCATAAAAAGTTGAATTTTGGCCAACCCAACAAAGCTATCAAAATTGATTGCATATCCTATGACTAGTGTCTCTACCTAAGAAAAGTCAGAAACAATAACAAGTGAGGCTAGTTATTCAGCAGCACATTGATAACTTGACTGACTTGTTCTATAAGAGCTGCTGAAAGATGGGCTGCTGGGCAGGAATCTCTTTAGGGCAGAAGGAAAGCAACTACTTGGTTCATGTTTGCAGTATCTCAGTTGTGTCCTGGAAATGTGTGACCTCAGGAATGTCCTGCAAGATGATAACTGGCGCATGACCTCTTCCCTGAAGGCTATCCTCGCCGATAAAAGAGTGGTAGTAACAGAGCAGAGGAAATAACTTAGAGGCACCATCATCCCCATGAGTTATTTCCTCCATTACCTTTAGGCCAGAATTAGTTTGATTCCTGAGAGAAGGAAATATCTGTGCCATCAATTCCCTTTAAAGTGAGCATTTTCTGTGAAGACTGGTAATAACTCTGATTATATTTCTGCAGAAGTTCTTTTTTTTCTACTGATAAACCCCTGCTCTTCACTCATTCCCTCAGTTCTCTCCTCTTCTGAAAGACAGATTTTTCCATAAGAAAGAAATTGAAGTTGACGTTACCCTAAGGCTGTATATCCTCTCTACTGTAATCCCTAACATGTGTTTTTTCCTCAGTGGGTTCACCCAATCATATTGCTTCCTAGATTATCCCATGGTACCGCTGGAATTCAGTTTTTCCAAAAATCTAGTGTCTTGATAATGCCACAAGTTAATTTCCTTCTAGTTCCTTCTCTACAGCAAGAGAAAATCAATGAAGTCATTTCTTTGAATCTGTATTATTTCCAATTCTGCATCCATGAACTTACCTTCTGTAGGGACTCTGTAAGGACTCTTAGAGAGGGTCTCAGCATTTTTTACATAGAGATCCTAGAAATAAATGTATCAAAAGAGAATTCTCCTAAATGTATTTCTGGGAATTTTAAAGATTCATAGGTCTCCCAAATTAAATATTTTATATGTTGAAAGCCCAAATTATTTCTGGTGAAATCTTTTGTCCTTTTCTCAAACATGATGCATCGAAATGACAGTATTGATCGCTTCCAAGAAGTCCTAGTCCTTGAGTGAATCAAACCTCCCTTTCCATACATTATAAAACTATTAGAGTTAAATTGCACTATAGTTAAATGACAGTTGTCATTGAACTAACTTTAAGGACAACATACAATACATGTATGTATTTATTTATTCAGCAAATATTTATTAAGACTCAATTATATGCCAGACAGTGTCTAGGCGTTAGAGATAAATAAAGAAAATGTTCTGCCCTCATGGAGCTTACATTGTACTAGAGGATGATAGACATAAAACATATAAATAAAATAGATAGTATAGGGGCTTCCCTGGTGGTGCAGTGGTTAAGAATCTGCCTGCCGATGCATGGGACACCAGTTTGAGCCCTGGTCTGGGAAGATCCCACATGCCTCTGAGCAACAAAGCCCGTGAGCCACAACTACTGAGACCAAGTGCCACAACTACTGAAGCCCATGCACCTAGAACCCATGCTCTGCAACAAGAGAAGCCACCGCAATGTGAAGCCCGTGCACAGCCACGAAGAGTAGCCCCCTCTCTCCACAAGTAGAGGAAGCCTGCACACAGCAACAAAGACCCAATGCAGACATAAATAAATAAATAAATAAATAGATTTGTTTAAAAAAAATAGATAGTGTATTGGATGGTGGTAAGTGTCTAGGACATAAGTAAAGCAAGAGAAAAGGATAGGAGCAACATTGGTTGACCAATGAAGGCCTCACTAAGAAGCCAATAATTGAGGAAAGACTAAAGTAGGTAAGAGCATCAATGATGTGAAAATCTGGAAGCAACGAAAGCCTGAGGGAGGATCCTCCTGACAGGTGCGAAGAGCAAGGGTGCCAGCCAGAGCGTAGCAGTGTCCGTGAAGGTGGGGAGAATTGTAGTTGATGACGTAAGGAGGGAGAAGTGGGAAGAGATCCTGCAGGGCTTTGATGGCCACTGGGGGGTGTCAAGATGGGAAGGCAGCGGAAGGTGTGGAATAAAGATATAATGTGCTTGGCCTTAGTTTCACAGTATTACAATGTTAAGATGAAGTTGGCCTAGCTGGCATTTCCATTTTAAAGAGGAAAAACAGAATGGAGATGCCATTGAAATTAGAAGAAATTTTAAAGAGAAAATCATGGGAGAGAAGACAAAGAAAATTAATTCCTTTTTACTCGTTGTACAATGATATTGAAATGTTTCTAATATAAATTTGCATAAGAGCGTCCTGCTCTTTCTTCTTCATCTCAAAGACCCCATTTCTAACATCCTTTTTGGCCATTTATTCCTATCAATACAAAAGTACTAAACAAATACATCTATATATGCACAGTTCATTATTTTAAAATTATGTTTATATCTACATCACATATGACTATAAAGCGTACATTTTAAAGGAATAAGATTAAAATTAAATATGTCCTTAAAGTAAGTTTTATTTCTTATTGTTACTATTTTGTTAATGGTTTGTTCTCTATTTATTAATGGCACCAAATAGTTTTTAGCTCCCACTTAAAATATTATTACTAATGTTTGAATTCTTTTAAAATGTCTTTCTAATTGCAGTGGTTGATAACTCAAACCACAGATATATATCCTTAAATGAGATTCATTCTTAACCATAAGGACTTTAAATCCATGTATCAAATAGTCCTCTTGATAATTTTGGATTCTTTTTTGAATTCTTGATTATTTTAATTCCTGTTTGATGCCAGATTAAATATTCATTATTTTTACCTCTGAATTTGGCTGATGAGAGCTTATATGAGGAGCACAAGAGTAAGCTCTTTTTTTCTCCTTTTGCCAGAATTATTAACTTAATCCATGATTTCTTTGCAGCCATTTTTGTATGCCACTTAACCATGTTGTGAGATTTAATTTAGTAAAGCCAAATAATAGCATCTGTCATCTACTCAACCAGGGAAATACAAATGACAGTATATGCCACTATGCTGCCAACCAGTGACCAAATGACTGTTGAGCCTCCAGGACCACTTTGCTTCAGGACCTCTCATGGACCATGTGTGACATGGCACCTTTTGTCACTCGCACCAAGGGCAACAAGAGTCAAGACAAAGAGTAGAGACTATAAAGTTTACTGTTTACTTTTCCTTAGATGAAACATAAAAGAAAATACCAGTTCAATATTTTCTTCCTCTGCTGCCAGAAGATTGCCTTGATCACTGACAAAGGTAAGAATATCCCAAATCAGAGCCCTCTGATTAGGAGCAAAGGGCTCCAGGAGCGGCAGCCTGGTGCACCTCCCGTATGGGGATGCACTGTTGACCTCATTCAACCTAATGATAGGGAACTGTGTCCTAGGAAAGGATGATAGCATAGAAACACTATCATAAAAGACAGAAGAATGGGGATACCATATTGGTTGAGAGTTGGATGGGTAAAGGCGGGGGCTTTCAAAGTGTTAAGACTGGGGTGTCAGAGAGTTAAGAAGATCTGACAGATGATCGTTGAAGTGAGAACACAGGAGAAAAGGCATGAAAAAGAGGAGGCAGAGGTCCCAGAGCAAAGGGCCTAAATCATGGGAACAGCAAGAATTCAGGCATGCCTGGGCCTGTCTGGAGGGCCAAGTGGCCTCAGGAAAGATACAATGACTAGACAAGCCAAGGTTGAGGGCTGAAGTCCAGAAACAGAGCTGTCCTGGAATCGAGGCCAGTCCTTAACATCCAGTGGGGCGAGAGAGGCATGGTGACCGAGCTTGGCGTGAGGCTCCAAGTGCAGTGTGGGACACAGCACTCCGATTGCCTTCCAGACTTCTCCGTGGGAGAATGAACTCGACTAGAGAACTAAGGAACCACAAAGAAAAATGAGAAACTAAGAACTCAAAACAGCTTGGTGTCCCAGGAACAAAATATGAGGATGTTATCCATCCAGTTCAGTGAGCTGAACAGAAAAGCAGGGAGGGTCATGGCAACATGGCTAATATGGAGAGTGAGAGAGAATGCCAGTGGGGGGAGCGCTGGGGGAAGCGGAAGACCAGAGACCAACCTGAAGGGACAGGAGACGAAGGCCATCTTGAGAGGTAGGCGGACATGGAAACCTCTCCAAGGAGAGCTCTCTAAGGAGCCTAGGCTTCTAGTGACCTACTGTGGGCACTAAACCATAGATATCTGTTTTATGACTGCTATTTATCATAATCCTATAGAATCTCGGGCTGTTATGACTCAGGAAACTTCTCAAATCGGGGTTTTCTGTAAGAGAAGTCACTCTGGCTTTTCTGAAAAACAGACTAGTAGAGAAACAATGAATATGAAAGCTTCTCTCTCTTTCCTTCTTAATTTATACGTAGGATGGGGACAGATAGCACCTTTAGGCCAGCCTAGATGTCAGCACTCTGGAGACAGTCTAGCGTCGGAGTTAGAAGCAGGCATGTATCTTGAGTCCAACAGACCCAGGGTCAAACTATTCACCAGCCCTGAGACTGAGGCTGGGGTAATCTCTCTAATCTTCAGTTTTCTCAACAGTAGAATGGAAATTGTAATGGTACATAACTCTTGAATAATTGGGAACCATACATGATAATATATCCTCAGTAAATCTAGTATATTAACCCTGCGGAGCATACAGAACAGCAGAAATTAAAAGGGGGCAGCCCAGATACGGAGTAAATTTCCAAATATTGCAAAACAGATTCTATTCAGTGCTAAGTAAGGACAGCCCCAGAAGGTTCACAAAGCAGACTAAATGAGCTAGGAACCTGGGAAATCTACGGCTGCTTGTTTGCTATATACAACAAAAGATTTTCTACTGTGTCCGTTAAGCAGTTCATCTTAATCATCTTCAGGGCAGATTCCTAAAACATCCTTCCTCTTTTCAACCCTTCAACTAAAGCACTCACAAGTAGCTTCCAACATAAGCACCATGCATAGAGCACAAGGTATGTTTTGGGAAGAACTGAATTATCCTACTGCCAGCCCCTGAAATAGTGCATGTTGAGCGTGCACACGTGTGCCTATGCATACATGTGCTCTTGAGTACATATCCTTCTGTATGTGTTGGTGGGAGGTAAGCATATTTCAGAGAGCATCTTTAATAGCCTTGTTTTATAACCTGGAATAATCCAGCTAATCTTAATCCCTGACGAAGGTAAAACAGGAGAGAACAGGATTTTATAATCTCCACAGGACAATCTTAGATTCCCCCTGATAGGTCAAAAATTAATAACTAGGATAGTGCATAAGAACAATAGCTGTGAACTTTCAAGGAATGGATGAAATACCAGCAAGTAGATAAATTCCCTCTAATGTAGGAATTCAAGACAGAAATCTGAGATATTTCCCATCAGAGTTCAATTTTCCACAGTTCTTAGTTTAAACTTTGAGGAAGTTACAATGTTGTTTTCACATTGTTTCATGTCACTGTTATTATGATTAATTTACATTTGTGTTTTGTTCCGAGTACATTTATTTATTTTCATAGTGCTTACTATGTGAAAATGGCAATAATATCCTCCCAGAGACTTGTCCTCTCATGGAGTGGCCTGTGAGAAAGAAAGAAGAGGTGTAGGCCATTTTACGAGACTCCAGCCTAACTCAGCACACATGAGTTAGAATGAACATACAAATTTGTGTGCACTTTGTTAAAATAAATTTGAAAGGGACCAATGGAAAAACATTCCGAGTCTCATCAGATTCTTAAAAATACGCATTAGTTCCTATTGTATGGGGAGCCTATGCTTCTTGGTATCTCCTTTTCTTGTGAATTCTCAAACCTGATAAAAATCAGAAGCTGTGATTCTCAGATGTCCCCCAGGACAAAGGTACAGGTCCTGAAAGAAACCAGGAGAGGGCTTTTATAAAAGTCAGACTAAATTAAAAATAATTAAAAATTATTGGAGAAAAAGACATGTAGAGAATTATTATTTTGAGAAAGAGACCAAGACAGGACTTAAACATCTCATTAGTGCTTGGTCCACTACGACAGATCCTAAACATCCGCTCTTTGTAGAAAATATGAGATGAATTCCTCACATGTTCCTACAATTTACAATAGCTCCCTCCCTATCATTTCTAAAAAAGGATTATATTGGCCAAAATGAGATGTAGGCAGCTCCACAAAAGTTAAAGAGAGGATTAAGATAACTTGAAATTTATATAGATGTGTAGAATTTTTATATTCTATAAAAATTTAAATAAAAATAAGACTCACCACACTTGGCTCTCCATGAAATACTGATGCCAAGAATAAATACAAGAGTAGAGTTGTATTGATTTAGATTCTAGCATCTAAACACCTATAACATTATTATCTCTACTTATAATGGACACCACTAAAATTCTGACCTCAACATCCAAGCATCCAGGAGAAGGCATGGTTGAGTGAAGGATTTTTGTGAAAATGCAGGGATTTCCTAGTTATAGTCGTTATTTTATCTCAACAACTGGGAAACTACCCCGATCTGAGCAAATTGGTAAAAGGAGCCAGCAAGGCAACTGTGGGACAGGAGGTTGACACTGATGACCCACCGGGAAGATGGCAGAATTCACACTTGCAATTTGGCTGCCAAATTTGGACACACCCACAAGCAAACTGGGGAGGGGAAGGGAGATGGAGGCTGGGTGGATGTGCGACTACAACTGGAGATCTGACTTCCAGAATGATCCAGGTGTTACGTCTGCAGTCCAGACCAGCCAGGTGAGCAGCGTGAATAGAAGGATGCCTCGATTGTGGACAAATGTCCATCAGCTGGTTGGCATGAAGCCATGGACGCTGCTGCAGCCAACTCAATGCTTCTCTGGGAACAGTTCTGCGACTTGCAGTGTTGCTGCGAGCTGGCAAAGCCAGGGTACATTTGTCCTCCTCCAGCAGTTTTGTTCAAACAGATTGTGGAAGCTTTCCAGATGTGTGGAAGGCTGGTTATGCTTTACACAGAGAACTCTTTATGTCTTCCTCACTGGAGGGAGTAGCACATTCATGAAGAGCCCCTCAGAGAGAGGGAGGAAGGCCTGGAGGCTTCAACATTTGATACCCATGTCTTATATGGACACTATGTTGTCTGCATCTTGTAAGCAATCCCAACGGCCTCCTTTGATGTCTGTCTGGCACTACAGCAAATTTAAGAGAGAGAGAAAACACTCTGAATGTTGGGTCTGAAAGGACAAGTGTTCAAGAGAAGAACAGAGACCATGGGGCCAACCTCACCTCTTTCACGGGGTCATTTCCTAAATGCACAGGGGAAATATTGATGGACAAAATTCCAAGGAGCTTTTGGTGGAGCGGGGAAGGTCCCTGAAAGAGAAAGAAACTGGCTGGTGTGAAAAGAAGAAAGCAATGACATCAGCTTTGTATTTTGAAACTTGTCCCTCAGCAAGCAGAAGTGTGTGTGTCCTTTTCCAGGTTTTGCCTGAAAAATGGCAACGGAAGATGTGAAGACAGAAATCACCAATCACGGCTCTACGAGGCTATCTCCGTTTGGATGGGGTTTGCACCAGGGTGCCTGTCCAGCTAATGCTGAAGGCTTACAACCTGCTTTGCAAATCAGTGACTTTCCCAGCATTTTATCAGCAAAGTGGAGTTCTAGGTAACGAATTATCTCCAAATTTTTGCTGGCCTTAAGGAGCTTTCAGTTTACTTGAGTATAAACATGCAAACAAATACAATAGACTATCACCGGCGTTATTACAGAGAACCATAGCTCTTTAACCCAGATCCTAACGTGAACGCCAGACTTCGATATTCAACCTTCTACTTGAAATTTCCACTGAGACATTGAGTGCGCAGCTCAAATTTAATACTCCCAGAACTGAGCGCCTCCTTTCCTCCCAGAGCTGCTCCTCCAGCTGGTTTCCACGTGGCAGGAAATAGTAACCCCAGCCTCCCAGTTGCTCAGCCTAAAACCTTGAAGTCGTTCCTAATTTTCTCTCTCTCTCTCCCTCTCCACCTCCCTCACAGCTAATCCTTCAATAGATCTGTTGGGTCTACTTTCAGAATACATCTTAAATTTCAGCACTTCTCATCACCTCCGCTGCTGGAACACTAACAGACATCACCATCATCTTTTTCTGGTTACTACAACACCCTGTATCTGGCTTCTTTCTACCGTAGCTGAGTTATAGACCGCTCTCAGCAGAGAGCCACGGTGACCCTTCGAAAACATGTCAGATCACGTTAGTGTCCCACTCAAACCCCCCAAGGGCTCTCCATCATTCCTTGAGTTAAATCCAAGTTTCTTCTGAGTTTCCTGTATCTCTGATCTCATTTCCTATGCTTCTCTGCAGCAGGTGCATTTTCCCACCACTCGGCCACCTTGCTGTTCCTGTAAAGTGCCAACTGCATACTTACCACTGGGCTTTGAAATGGCTGGATCCCTGCCTGGCATGGTATTCTCTCTGTTACCCACACAGCTTGCTCCTTCACTTCAGATTCAGAGATCTGCTCAAATGTCACCTTATCAATGTGACTTAACCCTGACCATCCTATATAAAGTAGTATATCCCCTCCCAGGAATCCCAAGCCTCCTTAACTTGCTTTGTGTTATTCCCTAGCTTTAATCATAAACTGACATATTATACATGTAGCTGTTTTTACTTATTGTCTTTGCCTCTCTACTCTATTGCAAACTTCAATAGAGTAGGGACCATGCCTGTTGCTTTCAGTACTATATCTTCAATGATAGAATAGTAAGTGTTTATAAATATTTATTGAGAGAATGAATGTAAATAGTGACACAAATTCAGCATGGTTTTCAAGTAAGTCAGGAAGAGGTACATACAGAAGTTGATATTTGACTTGTGCCTTGAAAAATAAGTACATGTTATCAGGTGAACAAGGTGACGAAGGGGGAGAGACGAATCAATTCATATAAAACATAGTTCTACATTTGTAGCTGGTCATAAGACCAAGTTGATAAACATACCTGCCTTCCTTTACTACCCATCCATCCCAGGTTCCCTTACATTCAGTGTGGCCTGATGGGGTTCTCTATAAGGATGTAACTAAACCTTCATTTTTATGAGGTATGAATGCTTAGTCATCCTATATTTATTGGGTTGCCACAATTTTCCTTTTACTAGAACTACTGGCGAGAGAGTGGTTCTCAGAGGTACCCTGGTGAATCCATTAAGTTCCAAGCATGGCCCTTCATGCCCTCATTTTGTAGTCATGCAGGGTGATGGGAGAAGGAGACTGGCTGAGATCCACAAGGTGACTTACCTTGACTACCTGACTAGTGAAGTCTCTGAAATGGAGGCTGGACATTTATGTGGGATACTAATATCTACAGACTCATTCTAAAAGTTCATCCAGCTACTACTTTCCCCCAGAACTTCTTGCACAAGGATTTCCGTTTTCCAAGTTCCTATCCAGCAGATCAACTCACCTGCCACCTCCCATGAATGAATACCCATCCATTCCTCCTGCCATGTGACCTGGACAACTCCATATAGTGTATGAAGTTAGGCCCCCTGGGAGGCTTCTCTACACCACTTTCACTGTAATATAGATGCTGTACAGATAACATCTGTAAGCCAGACTCACATGATTTCCTCCTCCTTTGGCTGCTCAGAAGAAACCCCCGTGTGCCTCTAGGTATGGGTCCAGGCAGAAGTTACAAACCAGTAGAGGCAGGTACCATGGGAGTCCGAGCTGCTGGCTTGTACAGTGTCCTTGTACTTTCTGGACCTATTCAGGTCCAGTTTTGTATATACCATCTCCATTGTATGCAGATGGAATGCTATGATTCAGTGGATCAGGTAATATCCAGTTCATTAAAAGAGTTGCATAATCATTTCATCTCCCACGATCAGGCTCCAGGCAACCTGGAGCCGCTTTTCCAACGGAGAATTGTGGGCAGAAGAGGACATGTCCTTACTCTAAAACCTACAACTTGTTTTATAAATCTCCTCTTGGGGTTCTCCAGAGACTTCTAGGTACCACAGGTATTTCTGATACTATTGGATCTGGTGGAACATATGACCCAAGCACCGGGGCAGCTTGTAATACAGCGTGAACCTTCTTTGGAGCGTTCTCTTCTTCTGGATCCATTCAAACCCAGCATTCTTATGGAATATCTGATAAATGAATTGGAGCGGCATGCTTAGTGTAATATATGTTGCCTTTAAAATTCAAAGAGAACTACCTATCGTGTGCCTTTTTCTTCAGTGAGTGGTTCAAGGTTTGGCAAATTGTCTCACTTTAGAGGGGATATCCCAAATGCCGCGAGGAATTGGACTCCTAGAAACCGCCAACAATATTTCAAGCCCCTGAACTTTTATGGTTATTTTCTCTCACTTTTGGTCACTCTTGTGTTTTTTGTTTGTTTGTTTTTGCGGTACGCGGGCCTCTCACCGTTGTGGCCTCTCCCGTTGCGGAGCACAGGCTCCGGACGCGCAGGCTCAGCGGCCGTGGCTCACGGGCCCAGCCGCTCCGCGGCATGTGGGATCTTCCCGGACCTGGGCACGAACCCGTGTGCCCTGCGTCGGCAGGCGGACTCTCAACCACTGTGCCACCAGGGAAGCCCCGCTCTGGTGTTGTATTGACACTAAGTCATCTAGAGCTCTTGCTGCTCCTGCCCACCAGATCCAATAAGCATAATGGCACCAAGGCATGTTGTTTTGAGGCATATCAGGTATCAGATTCCTTTAAGCAGAGTTGACATAGCCCAAGGCAAAGCAGTAAAACAGAAGTATACTACCAATTCTGCCATGTGAGCGCAAATTTTTCACACTATCTTTTCTGATTGAAGCAGGGAGAATAAAAGCAATTTCCAGGTCAAAACCTGCATACCAATTTTCAGGTGTTGGTTTGCTCTAGAAAAAAAAGATGTCATTTTAATTAAAATCAGTACTTGATTACGTTTGCAATAATTTATAATCATTCTTTAAAATGCATCTGGCTTTTGCACTAGCCAGATAGGTGAGTTAAATGGTGATGTAGGAATCACATCTCATGCATCTTTCAAATCATTGATGGTGGCACTAATCTCTGCAATTCCCCTAGGTATGTGATACTGCTATTTTTAAATTTTATTTTATTTTTTCAACATCTTTATTGGAGTATAATTGCTTTACAGTGGTGTGTTAGTTTCTGCTTTATAACAAAGTGAATCAGTTATACATATATCCCCATATCTCTTCCCTCTTTCGTCTCCCTCCTACCCTCCCTATCCCATCCCTCTAGGTGGTCACAAAGCACCGAGCAGATCTCCCTGTGCTATGCGGCTGCTTCCCACTAGCTATCTGTTTTACATTTGGTGGTGTATATATGTCCATGCCACTCTCTCACTTCGTTCCAGCTTACCCTTCCCGCTCCCCGTGTTCTCAAGTTCATTCTCTATGTCTGCGTCTTTATTCCTGTCCTGCCCCTAGGTTCTTCATGACCATTTTTTTTTTTTTTAGATTCCATATATATGTGTTAGCATACGGTATTTGTTTTTCTCTCTCTGACTTACTTCACTCTGTATGACAGACTCTAGGTCCATTCACCTCACTACAAATAACTCAATTTCATTTCTTTTTATGGCTGAGTAATATTCCATTGTATATATGTGTCACATCTTCTTTATGTGATACTGCTTTTGATTCACCATACTGCCTAATTCGTGGTGGGCCAGTTCCAAGGGCCTGAACTTGGCCTTAACTACCATAGTAAATTTCACTATAAGGGTTGGGAAATCAATATGGGAATGTTGCCAGTTAGTAAGCACATCTTCTCCCATTAGTATTCTGTGACTGGGGCCATAACTACCGAATAGTTTTTTGATCCTTCTTGACACATGTAGACAAAACTCTGTCAGCTAATCTCTGTAAGCTCCACTCTGACTGTGGATCATGGTAATATTTTGGATTTCTAAGGATTAGCATCAATTCAGGGCCAGTATTCAATAAGCTCAGATGATCTGGTTATTTCCCTTTCCCAAGTACACAGTTGTCATGATAAATGGTCATGGAGGAAGATCCACAGTACATATTAGTAGCCTCACTGCAGAATCCTTTGTGAAAGGAACTTGGCTCCCCCTTCAATGACAGTTTCAAAATCTATGCACCAGTTTAGGTTTGAGAACTGAGTAAGAAGTTATGAACCCCCATGGTGGCAACTAGAGTTACATTTCTGCCCGTTAGACCTAGAATTTTCTTACCAATATTCATCACTTTAGTGTGCTGCCCACTAATCCTAGGAATCCTGGGATCAATGAGCCATCACCACAGATCCTGTGGGCTAAAATACTTTGAATATCACTCTGCCCTTTTGGATTATTGGGTGATTAAACCAACATTATCTCTGAGAGTAGAGTACAGCCACCTCATGTCTACCCCTTAGGAATCTCATTTCCCATTGAGATTAGAGAACTCAATTCCATTGCAGTATCCCCCACAGTCATCTTCAACCTTCAGAAGAAAACCACCGCATAGATTTTTTGAGAATGCTGGTACATTTCTTAATGCCTTGGTGAAGGAAGTGTCCTCCAGGCCCTCAAGGGATTATGAATAGGAAGTAGATGCTCAGGTTGCAATAATAGGTTTATGCCAAATTTCCCATCTCCCTGAGCCTTCACACTCCTTCCTGTATCGCAATGATTCTCAGTCAGGGAGAACCTGCCCCTCTCACCCTAAGGGACATGTGGCAATGTCTGTAGACATTTTTGTTGTCACGACTGGGTGTAGGGTGCTCCTGGCATTTAATGGGTAGAGGCCAGCATTGCTGCTAAACATCCTACGATACATAAGACAGTCCCCCCCAACAAAGAATTCTCAAATCCAAAATGCCTGAGGGTGGAATCAGAGGTGCTGGGGTGATATCTGGACCTGGGCTTGAACTCTGTAAGGATGCTGGGTACTTAATTTTACCACATACACAAGGTGACAGCCTCAAGTTTAGCCACTGATGCAGTTGTGTAATCTGTGGGGCTTAACAACCAAAGAATTGTCCAACAGAAAGAGAAAAATCCACAGAGAAGGTGGTTCTTAAAATTCAGAAAGTACACAAGTACAGTGAGGACCATAAAAGGCAGTCAACTAAACCAACAAATTGAAGAATTTACACCTGAGGGAATAAAAAGAAATAGTCAGTTTTAAAAAGGACTTTAAAGTAAGTATCTTTAAAATACTCCATGAGAAAAAAGGGTGTTGACATTTTAAAGCAAAAAAACATGAGGTTATAAAATAACCACTTAGTTGTAAATCTAAAAGAATAAATATGTAATATTTGAAATAAAACTCATAATGGATAGGCAAATGGTAGACTTGTCAATGTGACTTAACCCTGACCATCCTGTATAAAGTAGCATCCCCTCCCAGGAATCCCTTTTTTAGCAATTAACAAAGCTAAATAAAAGATAATTGATGAATTGGAAGGTAGAAAGGAGGAAATATCACAGAAAAACAAGTCAAGACATGACAAGTAGAATGAGCTTATCCACTGGTAGTGCCAAAACTTAAAAAAGAGACAGAGAATGGGAGACAATAATCCAAGAGAAAATGACTTCAGATCTTCCTGAAGTATAGAAAAGCGTAAGTCCTCAGTTTGAAAAAGCATCCTAGCATACACCAAGCCAGATGAATAAAAATAAATTCACAATCAGAATAATCACAGTGAAGCTTCGGGACAGAAAAGAGACAGTATCTTTGAAAAAGAGGAGAGGCAGAGAGACAGACATTGCCATCTACCCTCTCATTAGCAGAAACATGGCTGAAATCAGTAGAAAATCTCCAATGTACATAAGGAAAAAAAATTCAAAACCGTGACCCTAGAGTTCCAGACTACATTAAACTATGATTTAAAAGCAAGTGAAAAATGAAGATATATTCTTATGTGAAAAGGAGATACAATGACTGAGGGAGATTTGACCCTTGTTCATCAAAATAACATTAAAATATGCACTTTTGAGGAAAAAAATAAAAACACTAAAGGAAGTGGTAAGCTCCAAAGGCAACAAAGTGGTAAAAAAATCATGGCAAGTATAAGGGAATGTTCAATAGAAACATAAATAATGTTGACAATACTTTTTTCTTTTGTGTTTAAAATGCACTGAACCTAAAACTATACATCACTGTCATGAAAGGAGAAGAGATTGGGAAAAAGTTAGAGCATGCTCAGAACCTTCTCTTCTTTAGAAAGGAGGATAAGGATACTGATTAATGGCTTGTTTTGTCTTGTGTGGGTTTTTCTGCATACACAGCGTTTATTTTATTAATGAAAGTGGCGTGTGTTTAAGTTGCACAACATTGATGATTTTATACGTATGTACATAGTGAAATAATTACTACAGTCAAGGTAATTAATATAGGTACCTTTCTGTGTGTGATGAGGGCATCTGAGATCTACTCTCTCAGTAAATTTCCAGCATTCAATACAATATTATTGACTATAATCACCATGGTGTACATTAGATCTCTAGACTTATTCATCCTACATAACTGCCAATTTCTAACCTTTGACCAATATCCCTCCATCTCCCCTACCTTCCAGTCTCTGGTAACCACCATCCTACTCTCTGCTTCTGTTTATTGAACTTTTGTAGATTCCACATACAAATGAGATAAGGCAGTTTTTTGTCTTTCTGAGTCTGGTTTATTTCATTTAGCCTAACGTCTTCCAGGTTCATACATATTGTTGCAAAGAGCAGAATATCCTTTTTGAAGGCTGAATAAAATTGCATTACATACTTGCACCACAATTTCTTTATGCTTTCATCAGTCAAAGGGCACAGCCTCTTTCCCAGTCTTGGCTACTGTGAATAATGCTGCAATGAACATGAGAGCATGAGAGCGCAGATATCTCTTTGAGGTACTGATTTCATTTTCTTTGAGTATATATGCAGAAGGGGGATTGCTGGACCATATGCTAGTTCTGTGTGTAGCTTTATGACGAACATCCATTGTTTTCCATAATGGCAATACCAATTTAATTTCCCACCAGCAGTGTACAACGGTTCCATTTTCCTTCACGTCCTCACCAACACTTATTTTTTTTTACTTTATTAGAAAATAAAACTAAGTGTGTAGGTAAGATTTAAGAATGACTACTGAAAGGACCAGATTATCAAAAATTAAAATGCATTTCTCCATTAGGTTGGTGAAGCTATGGAGAGAAAAGCTGCAGGAGGTAGTTAAAATGGTCCTTGTTGAAACACTTAACTGTAAAAGCATCAATCTAACAAAGGTTAAAAATAAACTTAAAAATTAAAGGGAGAAAACTAAGTAGTAGAGGTAAAAATGTAATGAAAGTTTGTAAATAAGGTACAAACAAAAGCTAGTTAAACACATATCAAATAGATAAAATGTCATAAATAAGTAAAAATAGTAATTAAAAGGGATATAGTACGGAGTTAGCTGAAAGACACTAAGCAGAGAGTTGTAAAAATTGTTAATATCTAATATCTATTGAGTGCTTATCTTGTCTCAAGCACCATATTACAACTTTACATGTGCTTACAAAAACATTGTTATTTTATTCCTCATCTCAAGGGGAAAGTGTTTAATATTCCGACATTCAGTATAATGTCTGCTGTATGTTTTTTCTGTAGACATTCTTTATCATCAAGGGGGTTCTTTTTTATTTACCATTTGCTTAGAGTTTTTGTGAGATGTTTTCCTGGTACCTCTCATGATAATCATTGATTATCTCAGTGCTAATATGGTGAAAATCCAACTTGGTATGGTGTATTATCCTTTACAGTATCACTGGATTTGTTTCGCTAAAATTTTGAAAAGAAACATAGCATATATGTTCATGAGAAAAATTGATCTGTAGCATTCCTTTCTTGTAATGTTCTGGTCAGGTTTTGAAACCAATGCTATGCCACCTCATGAAAAGTGTAAGTGTTCCTTCTCTTGCTTTCACATCTTTTTAAAATTGGGATATAATTTCATATAGTAATATGTACAGACATTGAGTATTTGATGTCTTGACAACTGTATATACCCCAAACAAGATATAGAACGTTACCATCACCCTAGTAATTCCTCTTAAATTATTCACCCGGAAGAAGCTACTTTCTGATTTTTAACAGATGCATCAGTTTTGCCTGTTCCCCACCTTTACGTAAATGAAATCATACCATATATATTCTTTTGTGTATATGCCTCTTTTGCCTAATATGTTTGTGAAATTCATCCATGTTGTTAGATGTATCAGTAATTCATTTTTATTGCTGAGTACTGGTTTATTACGTGAACACATCTCAGCTTCTTTATCCATTCTCTTGTTTATAGACCCATGGATCATTTAGAAGTATATGTTTATTTTCCATGCCATTGGACTTTTCTGTTTATCCTTGTGTTATTGATCTCCAGTTTAATTGCATTATCGTGAAGGACACACTCTCAATAATTTCAATCTTTGAAATTTGTTGGCCTAACACATGGTCAGTTTTAGAAAATATTCTATGTGCCCTTAAAAACGGTTAATTTTATCACTTTTGGATGCAATATTCTCTATCATCAACTAAATCCATTTAGTTAATGTTGTTATTCACATAATCTATATCTTTACTGATTTTTTAATTTGCTTTTACTATTGGATATTGAGAAAGGATCTCCACTATAATTTTGGATTCATCTATTCCACCTTTTAATTTTGTCCATTTTTGCTTTATGTATTTTGGAGTATGTTTTTCATACACATGTATACTCAGGGTTGTGATTTCTTCCTGCTAGACTTACCACTCTATTATGGTGAAATGTCCTTATATCTTTAGTAACGTTTCTTCTCTTAAAATATATTTTGTCTGATACTAGTGTAAAATTACCAGGTTTCTTTTGATTGATGTTTGCATAGTCTATCATTTTCTGTCCTTTTATTTCCAAACTTTATATTTTTGTCAGCATTGTATATTTTTGTTTTGTTTTGTTTATTGAGTCTAACTGTATTATTCTTTTGCTGGGAGTATTTAGTTCATTTATATTTTACTTAATTATGGATAGGTTTGAGTTTATATTGACTACCTTTTAATTCATTTTTCCATTTGGCCTTTTTATGTTTCTCCTTTTTTTCTTCTTTTCTTACATTCTTTTGAGATAATCAGTTTTTCATTATTCAATTTTTTCTTCTATTAACTTGTTAGTTTTAAATTATTGCTCTTTTAGTGATTATAATAGGCATCCTTGACTTGCTACAGTACTAATATAAATGATTCCTTTTACCACTTTGCTGATATTGCTAGAAACCTTTATATTCCATTTACTCATGGGCACTGTTGCATTACCACTGTCATGCATTTTTAGTTCTGCATATAATTTACACTCCACCAGACATTAAAATTATTTGTTTCGTACAGTCAGCACTTGTTTACATTTCCACATAGTTTCTTACTATATTATTCTTTATTTCCTCCAACTTTTCCATGTTTCCATCTGGAATCACTTCTTTTAGGTCTGAAGGATTGGGCTTAATGTTCTTTAGTTTTTCCTTTGGTGCAGCCTGTTTTTCACTAATTCTCTCTTTGTCTGAAAACATACGTATTTCACCTTCACTTTTGAAGAAAGTTCTTTTCTGGATATAAATTCTATGTTTTTACTGGATATAAATTGACTATTGTTTTCTTTCAACACTTGAAAAAATATTACTCAATTGCTTTCTGACTTTCATAACTTCCGTCGAGACATAGCTCTCAGTGTTACTATTGTTTCTATAAAGGTAATAGGCTTGTTTTTCCTCTGGCTGCTTTTAAGATTTTGATTTTAAGGGCTTCCCTGGTGGCGCAGTGGTTGAGAGTCCACCTGCCGATGCAGGGGACGCGGGTTCGTTCCCTGGTCCGGGAGGATCCCACATGCCGTGGAGCGGCTGGGCCCGTGAGCCATGGACGCTGAGCCTGCGCGTCCGGAGCCTGTGCTCCGCAACGGGAGAGGCCACAACAGTGAGAGGCCCGCGTACCACAAAAAAAAAAAAAAAAAAAAAAAAAAAAAAGATTTTGATTTTAAGCAATTTGACTATAACTTTCCTAGTCAAGGTTCTCTTTGTGTTTATCCTGTTTAGAATTTGTAGAGTTTTTTCGTTCTAAAATATCCACCTAATTCCTTTTTGTAGATTTGATTTATCTATTAAAATTATCCATACTTTCATTGATGTTGTCCTTCCTGTTCTCTTTTCTTTAGAAAAGTAATCATAGTTTTATTAAATCCCTTGTCTGATAACTCCAATATATTGATCATCTGTGGGTCTGCATCTATTGTATTATTTTTCTGTTGTTTATCAGTCAATATTATATATTTCTTAGCATGATTGATAATTTTTAAATTTTTTTCCAGATACTATATACAAAATAACTCTAGCCACTCTAGAAGATGCTGTCTTATGACAGAGAGCGTTCCCTCTTTCCTCTGCTGGGCAGAGAAAGTGAGGCTCTGATCAACTCAGTTCAGTCAGAAATTGAGCTGGGTCACTGCTGGATTGCAGTTTAGTGAGAATCATCTCCTCTCTGGTTTACCTCTGCTCCTAGGACATGGACCTCTGACCTTTTGACTAAAAGCCTGAACAATCTATCTCCTCAGTACTGAAAGATTAAGAGATCCCAATCTGCCTTGCATAGATTCCAGCCTCATACCACATGTGTCTTCAAAATATGGCAGATATCTCAAGGGGCCCAGTGGCTGTGTAGTGAGGTCAATGGCTATTCCAGCAGTTCTTTGCTTCCCAAGCACAAGACTGTGAGAATATTATTCTGCCTTTAAGAATCTTCCATCTTAGTTCACCAGTCTTCCACACAGAACCCAGGAAATGTCCCATGGGGAAATCCAGTGGTGCATTTATGTCCCTGTGAGTTTCCATCCTTTCACATCAGCTCCTCATGACTGCTGCAGTTTTGCTGATTTTCTTTCCCCCAATAGAGTCTCTTTGTCTAGGGAAGTCCAGTTCTTAACTTATGCCCATAATTAACAAACGCCCCTAAGCTTAAAAAAAAAAAATGTCTAGTTATCTTTAGTGTCCATTGGAAACATTTTCCCCTTACTGGAAGTTAGTTCATCTAATCCTCCTAACCTCCACAGTTCCCTTGTATCTTTAAAAATATAATGTTTTTGAAATTTATCCAGATTTTTGTTGCAGTGAAAGCATTAGCCTATATCCAGGCTGAAAGCAGAAATCTTACTCATTTAACTTTATACATATCTTCATGATTTAGTCTGGAATCACTAATGATAAACTTTGTCACTGCTACTATTTCTGATTCATTATTTGTCATACATTTCAGTAGGAATTAAACCAGAACATCTGAATGCTGCAATCAAAATTCAATGTTGTCGTTATTAAATCATTATGGAACTGCTGCATCAATAGCCAAATCAGTAGAACATAATAGAAATTCTAGAAATAAGCCCAAAGAGATATCTACCTGTAGTATGTGATAAAATTAACATTTTAAATTCATGAGAAAAAAATACAGATTATTAAGTAATGATGTTGGAACAACTAGAGATATTTGGTAAAAAAGTAAAGTTTTATCCATACCTTTTACCTTATATCAAAATAAGTTCCAGGCTGATCACAGATTTAAACATAAAAATAAAAGAAAAATAAAACGATATAATACTGAAAGAAAGCAGGAGATTTAAAATATATAATCCCCAGAGTAAAGAAAGCCTAAGTATACATCAAAATCCATATTAAATTAGAAACCATAAACGAAAATATTGATAAATTTGAAAATTTTTGTCCGGTAAAATGATGATAAGCTAAGTCTCAAAATGCACTAAATTAAGGAAAAGTATATTTATAACTTCTTATATGAAGCAAAGGGCTGAGTCTCCTGATATGTGATTAAAAATTCCCATAAATCAATATGGCAAAGACCAACAACTAAATGGAAAAATGTACAAAAAAGATATAATCAGTCACTGCAGATTCTTAAACATATGAAAAGATGCTCATCTTCACTTGCAATGAAAAGAATTCAAACATAAACTTCATTGACATCCATTTTCAACTTTCACATTTACAAGGATCAACTAGTTTACTTACACACAAGCTGGTGAAGATGTCAAGAAATAAGCACTTTTAGTGCTTTGGTGAGTGTAAACTGGTACAACTTCTGTGGGAGGAATTATGAAGATCATTTTCTCATTCAACAAATATTTATTATTAATACCACTATGCTCTTGGGACCATGGATGTTCTGAGAGACCTTACAGATTAGCTCAGAAAACACTAATTAAGTGAGTACCTATAATAAAAAGTGATACATTTAATGAAAGGGCCATAGTTGGGTATCAGGAAAAGTATTCCAGAAGAAATGTTATTTAAGTTGAATCCTGAAAAGAGGGAATTAGTTGAATATACAGATTACTTCCCTGTCCTTCTCTGCCTTGCTGTGTGTCAGAGGGATTCATATTTCCCAGGCCTCTTCTCTTGTGGCTTCAATGTAAATTCACCAATGAGAAGCAATGTGGGAGACCAGACGGTGAGGGAAGGAAAAAAGATTGGGATTTGACCCTGCCTCCTTTTTCTCTCAGTATGGTATCAAGCAAGAGCAGCATCTCCTCCCTGGCTCCAGGTCTCACAACATATCTCCTCTCTCTCAGCTTCTGCTCATATTTTAGCATCTACCTGGTTTCTGGGATCAAAGAACACCATCTCCTCCTTTGATCCCTCCAGGCATAAAGATGGTAATTATTTATTGTTCTTGGCAATCTCTGAGTTGTGTCACCTCCTCTGCTTGCTTCTTCAGTTCTTCCATCATCTCTGTGACCAGTTCCCTGTATTAAATTTCTTTCTGTCTGAAACTACAGTGGTTTTCATTTTCCTGAGTGGACCTTGACTGGCATACAAGAAAAAGAAGGCTAGTGCTGCAGAGAGAATATACCATGTCCTAAAAGTAAGTCTAGCTAGAGGAATAGAAAAAAGAAATAGGATGGAGACGGGGGAGAGAAAAGGGAAGTGATATGATTCAAAATCAAGTGTTTTCAGGTGAGAAGATCCATTGATGAGATTTTTTTTCAGGAGGATCACCCTAGGGGGAGACTGGTAGACAGGGTCCAGTCAGCAGACTGCAGTAGTCATTTAGGCAAATGATAATGGTAGCTTGAATGGAGATAGTAGCAGAGGATACAGAGAGTGAATGAACTTGAGGGATATTTAGGAATAAGAATGAGTAGAATTTGGTGGTTAATTGGATAGATGGAGAGAGAGAAAGGAATGCAAAACCACTCCCTTTTTCCTCCATCATCTCGTCATTTGTCATTTGATTGCATAGAGAGTGTTACAGAACAAACATTTTTTTCAGTACTCTCATTTGGGGATTTCCCCATTGAGTTATTCGAACCCTGCCCTAATAAAACAGGTGAAACATTAGGGTATTTCCACATGCATTTTCAAGTCTCTGATACCCGGGCTCATGAGAGAGATTATCATACTAATACCTGTTGGACACCTGAAGTAGGTTAATGCTACCATGCCAGATATAAATGAAGTCTCCGTTTGGCTCGTCAGTTTACTGAGGTTGGTTATACAAAGGGATACTTGTACAGTCCAGACATATCCATAATAAGGAAAATGCCAAAGTAACCACTACAAAGTTCAGTTTAAAAAAGTTTATTGCTGTGTGTACAAACCAGTTTGTAATCATTTATTGAAATTACTCTGGGAAATTGGAGTAAAAGGTAAAAAAAAAAATTTTTAATTTAAAAAATAAACAAAAGTAGATAAGAGTGATTCACAGTCCAGTTACGAAAGGAAGGAAAAGGGTCACTCTAAAGAGAATGGGCTATAAATCTTCATCAAGCTTCTAAAGTTTGAAAGCTGAAAGTCTGTTGTTTACAATTTGTCTCCCTTTCATAATGAACTGTTGGAAAGAAGTCATTTGGAAGGGTGAAGGAAGGACAGGGAGGGGTGGTCAGAAGCCACAGAAACCCTGATTTTCCACTGTAAAGCAGCTAGAATTCTTCACCATCCTGAAGGCCCTTGAGTGTCCTGCAGTCCACTTCCTGCAGTGATAATGCAGTGGGGCATTCAAGAACACAACTCTGGAGTCATGCTCCCTGAATTCAAATCCTGACTTCACAGTTTGGTGGTAGCTACTACGACTACTACTGCTGCTACTACTACTAATGGGGCAAGCTACTTAGCATCTCTGTGCCTCAGTAACCTCATCTGTAAAATGATATATCAATAGCAAGATTAGAAAACGATTCCATTTCCAATAGCATCAAAAAGAATAAAATAGCAGGAATAAATTCAATCAAGGAGGCAAAGACTTGTACACTGAAAACTATGAAACATTGCTGAAAGAAATTAAAGTCAAAAATAAATTAAAGACATCCTGTGGTCATGGCTTGGAAAACAATATCATTACAATATCAACACTACCCAAAGTAGCCTACAGACTCAGTGCAATTCCTATCAAACTCCCAGTGACTTTTTTATGTTTCAGAAATAGAAAAATGTACCCTAAAATTCATATAGACTCTCAAAGAACCTCCCAAATAGCCAGAACAATCTTGAAAAAAGAACGAAGTTGGAGATCTCATACTTCGTGATTTCAAAACTTCCTATAAAGCTATAGGAATCAAAACAGTGTGGTAGTGGCATAAAGACAGACATTTAGAGAAATGAAATTGAATAGAAAACCTAGAAATAAACCTTAGAGTATAGGGTCAAATGATTTTTGACAAGGGTGCCAAGACTATTCAATGGGGAAAGAATAGTCTCTTCAATAACTGGTGCTGGGAAAACTGGATGTCTGCATGCAAAAGAATGAAGTTGGACCCTTACCGTAAATCATATACAAAAATTAACTGAAAATAGATCAAAGACCTAAATGTAAGAGCTAAAACTATTAGAAGAATAGCAAGATTAAATGCATCTGAAGCTCTTAGAGCCAAGCCTAGAACTGAACAAATGGTACAATCGCTGCAAAGATCATGCATGGACGGCTCCATTGGGCAGATTCTTTTCCCATATACGTTATTACAAAATATTGAGTATAGCTCCCTGCGCTATACAGCGGGTCCTTGTTGTTTATCTATATATAGTAGTGTGTATATGTTACTCCCAAATTCCTAATTTATCCCTCCCCCCCGCCACCTGTCCCTCTTGGTAACCGTAAGTTTGTTTTCTATGTCTGTGAGTCTGTTTCTGTTCTGTTCATTTGTATCATTGTATCCTGATCAAACTCCTGTTCTTCTGTTCTTCAAAGATTATCCTGGAGCCCACAGTGGAATGAATGCCATTTCCTTCTCCTAGGATTCAGAACCAAATGGCTGAAGGACACATAGAGAAACTTCTCGTGGCACACTTCTACTCTTACCTATTTATATTTTTGATGTACAAATTTCTAGACACTTTAATCACACAGAATATCTCAGCTCCAGGCATTATATACTGTCCTCTTCAGGACAGTATGGTAACATTATAGAGACTTCCAGACCTCGGAAACGTGAGTGAGAGATGGATGGACAATCTTACCAAAAGTTTCCTTTCCCACATGTGGACCAGATTAAATAATACCGTGGTACTGACTCAAGCAATGTCACCAAATTCATAGATGGTCTGTGTCCTGTCCCTAAACTACCTCAATGCCTTCTGGCCATCTCCCTGTTTATTGTTCTGAAATGTGGAAAAGGTGGCGTCACTAACTAACACTCCCCAGCAACACAGCTCGTTGGCATTCTCAGCACTGAGAAGGGCTGTGGTAACTGCTGATTCTTCAAAATGAAAAACTAAATAAGCACTTAGGACAGACACAAAAATTCATTACCCTCGGAATATATATGCCTGAAACAGACTGCTGATTCTGTCACATCCCATTTAGAAAAATTAAAGAAAACATAATACGAAAACCCCTCATAGTGAATTTAGGAAGAGGGAAATTATGTCGCTGAGTAGATTGAGGCCTCTGATGGGAACAGAGATGTTCTGGTCCTATTCCTCTAGGCCACCTTCCCAACCCAAGGTTGCTCAGTGACTTTAGGCAACCAATTAGTCCCCCTTTGCCTTAGTTTTCTCAAGAATAACGGAGAAAATAATATCCCTCTCCTCCCAATCTTGGCCTTTGTGAGACTGGATAAATTTTGTATCTCTTCTCTTAATCCCACCAGATCATTTTAGTTGGGCTCTCCAGGGCCCTTTATCTGGTGCACACACAGCCTTGGTATTATCTCTGACCTCTGCACCACCCATAAGAAACCAATATGCCTTTCTGTGTTTCCACGAATTAAACTTAAAGCAAGGACTTCAACAGAATCCTTGGTGTGCTTGCTGTTTAAGTCTCAGATTTGGCAAAAGACAAGATGCTGCTGCCCTTAGTGAGCTAAGGCCTCTGATATGGTATCAGGTTAGTAATGAGCTAGCTCCAAGGTCACCTCAATTTCTGAGACATTTATGGCATTTCTCTGTTGATTATTTACCTTGGGTGCTAACTCAGTGAGCTGCAATGACCTGAAAAGATAATACTGGCAAACTGATGATTCAGCCTTTCGTAGGAATAAAGTGACTTCCCTAGGCAACGCGGTAGATTTTCCTAGTGTTCTTCCTCAAGCTCTGTGTTTAGGAAGGAGTCTGAATTTCTTGAGTGAGACCCTACTTCTTCAGTCAAAATACATTTTAGAAAAAGAGCCAGAGAAGACATGCTCAAAGATACACTCTTCTGGGCTTCCCTGGTGGCGCAGTGGTTGAGAGTCCGCCTGCCAATGCAGGGGACACGGGTTCGTGCCCCGGTCCGGGAAGATCCCACATGCCGCGGAGCGGCTGGGCCCGTGAGCCACGGCCACTGGGCCTGCACATCCGGAGCCTGTGCTCCGCAACGGGAGAGGCCACAACAGTGGGAGGCACTCTGGGCAATTCTCACTTCTGCTTCTTGTCTCACCTGAAGCAGAGAAAGTGATCAAACTGGCCGGGCTTCCCTATTGTCATTCATTCAACAAGTATCTATCAGCTTCCTTCTCTGTGTTAGACACTGTGCTACATGATGAATATAATTTATATGGAACAAGATAGACATTGTTCCTGGCTTCTTGGCACTTACACCACTGGGAGGGACCATTGTGAAAACAAGGACACAAATAAATAAGTATTAATTGTGATAATTCTAAGAAGTAAACAGACAGAATATAGTGCTAAAGAATTATAGAGAAAGAGGGTAGAGATTACTCTGTATTAGGTGGTCAGGGAAAACTTGAAGGACAAAAGGATGAGAAGCCATCTTTGCTGGGAATTTCCAGGGAGCTGATTCCAAGGAAAAAGAAAGAGCCTGTGCAAAGGCCCAGGGGCAGGAAAGTTTGACACATCAGGGGCTAAAGGAATGTTATTGCTTGCTGCTCCAAGTGCGGTCTGCAGACAAGCAGTGTTGACATTCCCTGGGAGCTTGAGGAAAATGTAGAATCCCAGACCCCACCCCAGACTCACTGAATCAAAATCTGCATTTTTAACAATCAGGGGACTCATTTTCTCATTAAAGTTGAAGGACACTGTCAAAAAACACTGGTTCCAACCTTGATTGCACATTGGAATCTGCTGGGGAATTTTAAAAATCATAATGCCTGGGTCTGTCTTCCCCAGAGATTAATTTGGTATGGGCTATAACATGGGCCTTAGGATTATTTTTAAGTTCCCCAGGGCATTCTGAAATGCAGAAAAATTTGAGAATCACTTGGCTAAAGTACAGTGCCTGGCACACTGTAGGCACTTGATAAATATCTGTGAATCAGATACTTGACCCTTTAGTTTTCCCAGAGATTCCCACAAGAGGCTGCAGGTAAGCAGAAATGTTACCTTCCTCTGACTTAGTGCTTTAGAAGAGCCACTCTCCCCGGAAACATGAAGCCAAACCCTAAACCAGTTGGAGGAATGAGTTCAAGGAAAACTATCCCAGAGAAGCCGTCAAATTCTTCCAAATGCCAGATAGCTATTAACTTGGGCATTTCTGTGAATTCACCGGAGTCGTAAGAGATCATCTATCTAGTGGGGTGACACAGGTGAGGAAATGCAATCCTGAGTTGAACTCAGTATAAAGGCAGCCCGATTTTTCAGATTCTCTGCACAGCTCTGGGGGAGCCCACACCAGAGAAAACCCTCTTCAGGACAGTATGGTAACATTCTTGACTAATGAACTCAGAACAGTATGTCCCTACCCCGGCATTATCAGGGAAGATTTGAGGGAGGGGACGTGTGAAGAGGGTACAGGATGTGATCAAGCCAAAGATGTGCATGATACAGAGCTGTGGGGAAGCCCCCTGGGTACTCCCTGCACCTGTGGGTGGTAAGAAATACGCAGCCAACAACGTGTACGCTGGTGAACGTGACACAACCCCCATGTCAAGGACCATTTAGTGACCAGGGGCACAGTCAGCTTCCCATTGCCCAAGAGTGGCCCAGCCACCAGGGAGAATTGAAAATGCACAGAGCAACCCCTTCGCTTGCCACAGGAGGTTGCAAAAGATTTTCAAGAGAATAAACTTTATTTATTTCCTCCCTGTTGGGGCCCTAAGATTTTAAGATCTCTTTTGAACATTGCTGCTCCAGGTAAAGGACAGGCAGGCAATAATGTAAGTTGACACTGTGGAGGAAGGGACCAGAAAGGAAATTTGGGTGACACAAATCTGTCTCTAAGGACTTCCTCAATCTTGTGGGAGAAACAAAAGATTTTGATTCTGAATATAAAATAAGCAATATCCTGACATAGAGGAGATGCCGTAAGCCCCAGAAATAGCTGCTTTAACCCTTTCAGGCATTTCAACAAACCACTGAGTCAGCAGAATAAAAAGATTGCCAGTTGCGGGAGCTGCCCATTGTAGAGCATAGGCACTAGATAAGGTCCCCATGCTTTAAGGAACAGGAAAATGCTCTAAGCAGGGCCGAAATGTTCTAAGCAGAGTTGGAAATTACATGGGCAAAGGAATATGTGTATATATGTTACTTCCTCAGAGATAAATATCTTTGAAAATAGAAATGTAGAAATGTAATATGAACAGGTAATACCAAGGAAAAGGCATATTCTTTGAGAGTAAATCATTTCCCATAATGTAAATAAATCGTATCCAGTGAACTTGTTTTGTGAGTTTCCTAGCCTTTCCAGTAGCTGTGTGCACATGGTACCAAACCACAAGTTCAGCCTCATGAGGTACAACTCCTGGCCTATTCCACACCTGCATCTTCATCTGGGTAGCTAAGAGACCAAAGAAAAAAACCTCTAATATGCTACCTGGTCCCACTTTACCATCATGACCACAAACCCCAGATGGATCTTACTGCTGCCAGGCAGGCATTCAGACCTCATTTCCTCTCCCCTTCTCCTTGGTGACTGTTTCCCACCTTCTCGCCCCAAAATCTTTCAGCTCTCCCCCTTATTCATCTCCCTAAGCAGATACGTACTTTGCTTCTTATTTCAATTTTTTAAAAGTAACACTCAGAAGAGAAACTCCCCATTCTCCCACCATCACGTTTACCCAGCCGCTGGCATCTGTGCCCATCCGTATATTCTGCCTTCTCTCCTTTCTCTATGGATAAGCTGCCATTGCTGCCAACCAAGACAAACCACAACACTTCAGCATTAGATCCCATATTTTCTTGTTATCTCAGGGAGTGAGCCCCCCCCACCTCTCTTAGCACCTTGTCTGGATGTCCATGAATTTGCAAACATTCTGTAATGTCCTCCATCTTTTTAACCTTCTCTTGACACCCTACCCCACAATCTCCCTCCATGGCCACCTAATTTCTCTGCTTCTCTTTAGAGCAAAACTTCTTAAGGGATTTTCAAAAGATTTGTTTCTGCTGCATCTTCAGCACCTAGGACAGAATCTGGAACATAGTAGGTGTGCAAAACTTTGCAAATGAGAAAATGAACGAATGTATGACTACAGCCAATTTATTCATTGCAGCAGTGGAAAAATATCAAGCAAGTCAAATCAATTTTAACTATCAGAATGGTTGTGCACATAAACATAGATAATTCCACAATACTAAGAATTCACTGTATGCTAAGCACCATGTTAGATGATGTTATGGGAAGACAGTAGTTGTTTTTCACTCTTCCTTCAAGAAAACCAAAGATCGGTAGAGAAGGTAGTATACAAATGCAAACCAGATGATACATTCAGGGAAAATATCATACCAATTCTCACCCTCACCACATAAGTATTTGTGGAGGCCCTGCTGTGTTGTATCTTTACCTAACATTTATTGGGCTCTTGAAATATGCCAGGCACAGTATGACAATATGAGTGTTTCACATTTATTAATTCATTTAAAGCTTACAAGAGTGTTATGAGATAAACACTAATTAAAATCCCCTTTTACAGAAGACAAAACTGAGTCACAGAGGGTCAAGTAACTGACTCAATATAGCACAGCATAAAAATAGTATAATTAGATAAATAATAAACTAGAAATGCATAGACTAAAAAGCAGGAAGAAGCTAGACCTATCAGTCATCAAAACACACCTGTTTGTTCATCAACTACTCAACACCAGGTACCACATGAAAACAATCCTTAATACAGTATCATACTTTTATATGTGGACTCTACCTTCCAGAAAAGTCACTAATGGGATGTCAGGGCCTTAGACCCACTGCTTCTCAAACTTTAACATAAATAGAGATCAACTGGGTTAAAATATAGATTCTAATTTAGCAGGTTTGGGTGTGGCCTGAGATTCTGTATTTCTCACAAACTGAAAGGAGATGTGGAGTCTGATGGTCCACACATCTAAGTGCTTACTACTTAGACTAATTAGTACTTATATACAATCTTTTTTAATTGACCCATCTGTAACTGACAAGTAGGGAAGTCACCTCAAATGAGTAAAGTATGGGTTATAGTGAAAGATAAGCTCCCTCTGCCCATTATGACTGTATATCAAGGGAAAGGTCAAGATTTCTTGAAAAATCTCTTTTCAAGTGAACAGTTGTTGCCAATTTTTATGTCATCTATAGTTTCTTAAAAAAAAAATTACTCAGAGATGAAATTGGCTTAATCCCCAGACCTTTAACTTATCTATTGTTCCCACTGGACCAACAGCTAGCTTTTAAAATACCTTTTCGGTTTATCTTTAACCCAGAAGCATGGGTCCTTTCCTGGTCTTTGGCTGGCTCCCTGCTTCCTCAGCCTAAACAGAAGTCTACCCTGCTGTGGTCACTTTTGCTGCTGGCTGCTAAAGGAATTTTAGGGAAACAAAAAAGCATAGAGCTTCCTGCTTTCTCCATCCCCCCAACCAGGAGGTCTTTTGGCTTTGAGGTTCTACTGAGAGGCTCCACGGGTGAAGTTGCCCTGGGAGCAGAGCGCCTCCCTTCCTACTTAAACAGGCATGGCGAGGTTAGAAGTTTAAGGTAGGCTGCCCTTCAAAGCATTTCGCAAAGATTAACTGATCAAGACAACAGAGAGCCGCTGGCAGAGCAGAGGAACGTGAGATCTACGGTTACGGGGGAAGCTGCCCCAAGCAGTAAGGGGACTGGGATTTCTACAGAGAGGAGGAATTTTCAAGCACAAATTGAACAGCATCTCAGAATCGTGTGTGTGTAGTGCCTGTGTGTGTATGCATATGTATAAGGATACAAATATATTACATGTAATATGTTACATATAATTTTTAAAACAACATATTTTATTTTACACATTTTTATATGTAATTTATCATATGTATATGTGTATACATGTATATATACACAGAAACATACATACTACTATGGGCTGAATTGTGTCACTCCAATATTCATATATTGAAGCCCTAACCCTCAGTACCTTAGAATATGACTGTATTTGGAGACAGGGTTTTTAAAGAGGTAATTAAATTAAAATGAGGTCATCAGGATAGGCCCTAATCCAATATGATAGATGTCCTTATAAGAAGAGGAGATTAGGATATAGACACTGCACAGAGGGAAAACCATATGAGGACAAAGGGGGAAGACCGCCATCTACAAGCCAAGGAGAGAGATCTCAGAAGAAACCAACCCGGACTTCCAGCCTCCAGAATTGTGAAAAAGTATACTTCTGTTATGTAAGCCCCCTAATCTGTGGTATTTTGTTATGGCAGCCCAAGCAAACTATTACACACACACACACACACACACACACACACACACACACACACACACAGTGACCACAAAGTCTGGAAAAAGAGAAAAACACATTTTAAAAGATTTATTGCCATTACATTACAGTAAATGATAAAATAATATTACCTAAGAGTCAAGACTTTATGACCACCCTCTATAGGTATAAACACGCACAAACATCTCGCCTTGTCCATGCCCTAGGAGAGAGAAAGGAGTGAAAAGTAAACATAAAGTCAACTGATGAGGCTGGGAAGGACTTAGGAATGCAACCACATAGCTTTCTGCCAGATTTGGGAGTGGGAGGGAGTGTTCTTTTTTCTGGAGAACAACCTCTTTGGAACTATTTTTCCTGTTGGCCGTTGGGTTCTCCTTGACTTTATTCCATAAAGTGGCCCAAACACATTCCTCCACTTTAACAGACATCCTCCTCGCCTTGGACTTCTTTGTACTTTGTGAACGTCCTTCCCAGACACCCTCCAGTGAAGCCTCAGGTTGGGGGAGAGTTATACCCGTCTGGGGATGGTTAATCTTTTCCAAGAATTTGTAAATACTTTGACCATCATTACGTATAGAAACTGAAATGTTTCAAAATTGAAAACAAAACCCCAGAAACGAGAAGAAAGATGACTGAAAGGAGAATAACCCAGCTTGACCAGTCTGGCTCTGGAAAATACGTGGCTTTAGAAGAAAAGGGAAAAATTCTTCTTTTCTGTCATAGTAGTGATTGTAAAAATTGCAGTTTCACTATTTCATTAAATGAGGAAGTCCAAAAATAAGTATTTTAGACTGAGTTCACAACTTACTATGAGATCTCAGGTCACTGAAAGGGAATGAAAGGGAATTCAGATATTTAAAGAACATGTTATATAAACCAGGGCTTTCTGTAGCTTTGCTTCATGTAATTTTCATCATAATCTCATGAAGTAGGTTTCATTATTCTCAATTTGTTCATGAAGAACCGAGGAGAAATTAAGTATGGACGTTGCCAGTTGAATGACTCAACAGACATTCGCTTCTTCTCTCTTGCTGCCCTTCACCATGGAAAATGGAAAAGGTAAACATTTGTTTTCTCTGCCTTATTGCAGCTTAGGGATAGCCTGACTATAAGACAAAGTTCTAGTTAATGATATGTAAGCATGTGTAGAATATTCCCTAATTGAAATCGATAGTCTAGACTCTAGTCTAAATCCAGACTTATGTATCCAACTACCTGCTCAACATCCTTGTGTAGCTAATCAGAATCTCAGCCTAACGGGTCCAGTCTCTCCTGAGCTGCCTAACTGTATCTGTCCTCTGCCAGTCTTTGCCATCTAAGTAAATGCCAGCTCTGTTGTCCCATGTGCACAGGCCTATCAACGTGCTCATCTTCGTCCCCCTTTCTTTCACACTCCACCCATATCCAATCAACCCTGCAGCTCTATTGCTTCTCCTTGCCCCCAGTGCTGGTGTTCTGCTCCAAATCACCAGCATCTCCTGCTCAGAAGCCTCCTACTAGGTCTATATACTTCCATCCTGCCACCTCCTTAAGTGTAGCCTCAACGCAGTACCCAGAATGAGTCTGTTAAAATGTAAATGAGACCACGTCCTTCCCCTGCTCACCATGATTCCGTGGTTTCTTGTCTCACTCAGAGTAGAAGCCAAAGTCATCACAGAAGCCCAGAAGTCTCTATGTAACCTGGCTTTTACCTACTTGATCTCTTGTCTCACCCTCTCCCCTTGGCTCTGATCCAGCCACATTGATCTTGCATCAGAAATTTGCACTTGGTAAATCCCTTCCCTGGAAAATTTTTCCACAATCTAGTTGTATGGTTTACTCTTTTAATACCTTCTTGTCTTTATTCAAATGTCACCTTCTGTGGCACCTTTTCTGACCGACTCCATTTAAAGTGCAACCTCTCCCCACTACCACCACCTGGAACATTCTACCCTCTTCCTGGCTTTATTTTGTCTATAGCATTTATCATCATCAAATACTATATATTTTACTTATTTATCTTGCTTACTGTCTATCTCTCCCCAGTAAAATGCCAGCTTCATTTAGACAAAGATTTGTTCTGTTTTACTAACTATAGGATCTCCTAGAATAATACCTTACCTGAATAGCTACTCATATATCATAGTTAGATACATGATTGATTATTTAGTTCATTAATGCTAGGGGATTTGGGTAAATAGGCAACAGAGAAGTCATCGCTATCTGTTTTTTTTTTACGGTTCGCAGGCCTCTCACTCTTGTGGCCTCTCGCATTGCGGAGCACAAACTCCGGACGCGCAGGCTCAGTGGCCATGGCTCACGGGCCCAGCCACTCCGTGGCATGTGAGATCTTCCCGGACCGGGGCACGAACATGTGTCCCCTGCATCTGCAGGCGGACTCTCAACCACTGCACCACCAGGGAAGCCCATCGCTATCTTTTAAAGTGCTGAGAATAAATGGAAAAGTGTTAGATCATGTTGAGCCACTGAAGCATCTCCTGCAACTCTTATCTCTAAACATCTCATCATGTGAGGAAAATATCACCTTATTCATGTAAACCGGGTACCAGAAAACTAAGCCCCACAGGCCAACTTTGGTCTCCAGCCTGTTTTTGTAAATAAAGTTTTATTGGAATACCATCACACCTATATATTTACATAATGTCTATGGCAGCTCTCATCCTACAAGAGAGTTGTATGGCTCACAGAGCCCAAAAGATTCACTCTCTGCCCCTTTGCAGAAAAAGTTTTTCAACTCTCGATTTCAGCTAGAGTTAGTAGAGTTTTATTTTCAGTCAAAAGCATTGTGGTGGTCATGGGCTATTCAGATGTCCTGCTATGGGGAACATAATTGAATGACAGCCCCAGCTGCTGCCATCTGGATCAATGACCACATTCTTGGCATCCACGCTTCAGGCAAACTGCTTTTACCCAATGACTAAGCACAGATGCCATTTCTGTGAGATTCACGGATCTTCCAACAAGTGACTTTGGCTCAAAGACTCCCATCAGCTTGGCCAAAACTTTCTTGCAACTGTTCAGGAATCAAAGACTCTCCCTAACCAGACCTCTTTCCTTCCCTCCTTCCCAGGGGTCAGACTACATCATAGTTTGAGGGTTCTCCCTACATAATCTTCACCCTTCTCTTTTACCCTTCACGGGTGTTTTCTACAATAAATCTCTGCCATGTCTAGTCTTGTTTTGCCTTCTGCTTCTCAGAGGACCCCAAAGAACATAAATATCCTTGACCCAATGCTTGTGTTAGTCTGAATCCTTGACTGCAGTCACAGAGCTGGTAAGAAGTGATTTTTAGATTTGAACCAACATGGACCTGACTCAAAAACTCATACTTTCTCAGCATTGCCCTAATATCACTATTCCTCTAGAAACTTATTTTGCTTCCCTCCTTACATTCATTCATTCAGTAAGGAATCCACAGAACCTTTGTGGTCATGGACTGTATTTTATTCACCTTTATACTCTAACACCTAGCAGAGCTTATCAAACAGTTGGCAACTTTATAACATTGGTTGGATGAATGAATAAATGGATTAACGTACATTTATTGAATGTGTAAAATGTGTGCCTTTGGTTAAAGGTTTCACTATGTATACAATCTAGCTGAAGAAATGTTATACAAATGACAATGTACAAGAATGACTCAATTGTGTTGCCTAAAATGTACTAAATAGGTAAGAGCCTGGTGACAATGGGATCAGCAAGGAGATTATTACAATAACACTGACATGATATAATAAGGGGCTGAACTTGGTCACACAATGAGAAAAGAATTAAAGGGAAAATAAGAGCTAGATTTAAAAGAAAAGAATGCTCAGCAGGCCATTAATTGGTCACAGAAGTCAAGCAAGATTAAGGAGCAAGATGACTCAAAAGTTTTGAGCCTGGAAGACTGGACGAAAACCAGTATCATTTGCCAAAATGAGGATTTTTAAAAAAGGAGCTAGTTTGTTAGGCAAGAGTTTATGAATTCTGTTAGGGAATGGGAAGACCATTTAATAGGAATCGTTTAAAAGATGATTAAAGAAGTGAGATTAGCCTCAGGAAGGGCTGTCAGAGCCAGAGACAGTGTTGAAAGGCATTCCACTCAGAGAAGACAGTTGAAATTATAAGACTAAATGAGTTCTAGGATGGAGAGTATTAAAAAGCAAAATTAAAACCGAGTGTGATGCCTGCATTTTGGAGATGAGAAATGAAAAAAAAAAAAAAACCCTAAAGTGTAAAAGGAGAAGACATGGAAAGGATGAGAACCAAAATAGTGAGATGATCCAGAGATCAAGAGAAAAGAGAATTTCACAAAGAGAGTGGTCAATGATGGCAAATAATGCAGAGAACTCAGAGCGTGAACAATACAGTTTAGAGATTTGGGAGCACATGAAAGTGTTTAAATAAATGAGTTTGAAGAGTCTGCATGATCGAACATCAGCTTATTGGTTTGGTTTGGTCTATTTGTGTTTACTTTCTTTTTCTTTTAAGGAAACTAAACTATTCATGTTTTAATGTAAAACCTCTATTGAGGGGCTCCCCTGGTGGCGTGGTGGTTGGGAGTCCGCTTGCTGATGCAGGGGACGCCGGTTCGTGCCCTGGTCCGGGAGGATCCCACATGCCGCGAAGCGGCTGGGCCCGTGAGCAGTGGCCGCTGGGCCTGTGTGTCTGAAGCCTGTGCTCTGCGGCGGGAGAGGCCACAACAGTGAGAGGCCCGCGTACCGCAAAAAAAAATAAAAACAAACCTCTATGGAGGTAAGAAATTGAAGAGAATGAAAAAAGAGATGACTGAGATATAAAGTTTCAGGGGAGGAAGGATGGGTCAGAGAATAAAAATGAGGAGTTTAGTTTTGAAATGGAAGATGAAGCAATGCTTCCTCTAAGTTAGAAAGGAAGGATGAGAGCATCTGTCCTTGTCCACGTCAGACCAAAGCTGTATTCAGAGTGTTATTCGGTATCAGAGATCCACCGTAACTGAATTCCCACATTTGCCAACCCTGAAAGAAGGTTAGATCTGATATAAACCCTCTCCTCATTTAAATGCACTTATCCAACCATATTGACACAGAGCCTAATGGATATATCTTTCTTTTGTATTTGAATATGCTGTGTACCCTTGTTAAAAATATAATTATCATCCAGCTAAAACTTTCATGACTACCCAGACGAAAGTGACAAAATAAAGGAAAAAATCAGTCATCACATATGAATGCTGAAATTGCCCTGATTACATCAAAGGAAAGAAATGGTAAAAATCAGTAGGAAAATGGACTACCTTTGGTCCATCTGGGTGGTGGATTTCTGAGCAAGTCCTGCACATTTGCTTCTAAATTGTCGTCTTACTAATGAATTTCCTGTGGGTTATTAAAAACAGACGTTTTATTCAATGTCTTAAGTATCTTCATGTAGATTTCAAGTTACCATTATAGAGTGTCTTGCAGTCATTTTAGTTGGGCAGTTCATATACTGCTGGAAGTCTTAAACTAGCTTGCAAATTCCCATTAATGCCCTTTCTCAAATAGATGTTTCAATATACATCAGTTTCTCGATTAGTATTGTTCTTTTTCCTCACTTTTCTGGTTTCTCTACTATATTTTAATGTGGTAGTGTGCCAGAGTGATGCCACAAAGTTTAAGTCAAAAGTATTAACCCAACCGACAGATTTTATCAGTGGGAGGATGGGGACAGGCTGGTAAGGAGGGAAACAGAGAAAAAGACCTGGGAGGGCTTTATTGTTTACTCATATCAAGAAAACTTTGAAAGAGTAAATTCCACCCTCCCAGATTCTTTCTAATGTTTCCAGTCAGTGGGGTTGTTCTAATGAGTTCAAATTTAGATTAAAGCAACGGCTGCAATTTTGATTTCAAAAGCTCTTGCCAGTAATGATGTCTCCATTTGGGGGAGGTGAAGTGGAACAAACACTTGGATTTTATTCCTGGCTCTGACCACTCGCTCCTTTGTAACGTTGAGCCAGTGGCTCTTCCCAGGCAAGAGTACACACCACATGCTCCCCCAGTACTTGAGAAGTGCAGCCAGAAGCACTGCCTTAGGCAAATCATTTAAACTTTGTGAAATTCCATTTCATTACCTCTATAAGGAGGGCATGGGGCTCACTAGGGATTCTGAATTCTTGCTGCACATTATAAAACACCTGGGGCACTTAAAATAAATTACAATACAGGGTCCCATCCCAGACCAACTGTATCAGAATCTCTAAGGGTGCGGTCCATGCACTGGTGTTTCTTTAAGAATGCCTCAGGCGGTTCTACTGTGCAGCCAAAGTCCAGAACCACTGCCCTGATCTTCAGACATTTAACCGACACTTCAGCATTCTAAGAATCACTTACTCCAAGGCTCCCATGCCCAAGAGAAGACAAGAATCCATTCAGATGGCTTTGTGCTCACTTTATGCCCATACTAAAGGTATCCAGCCTGGGTTCTAGCGACCTGTGCATGGCAGATTCCTGGGGATTTCTATGGGAATAAGAGGACATGCCCAGAGCCAAGGTTTTACTTTGCTTACCATTTTTCTTTTCCAATTAAAAAAACCCACATTTAAAAAAAATTGAGGTATAACACATGTACAACTTGATACATTTTTATGTATGTATACACCTGTGTAGCCATTACCCAGATCAAGCTGTAGAATATTTCCAGCCCCCCGGAATACTGGTCCTACTGTTTTGAGAGGACATAGTAGGTCTACAGAATTTGGCAGATGATCTGTCTCCATGACACCCATGTTGTTTTCCAATTGTATTGTTGCATCATGAAATAAATAATTGGATGTAATTCTCCCAGTTCTTTTGCCACTATATGTGAAGCTATCTCACATGCTTTCTTTCGTTTCTTAGCATCTTAATTGGAGTATAATTGCTTTACAATGTTGTGTTAGTTTCTGCTATATAACAAAGTGAATCAGCTATACATATACATATATTCCCATGTCCCCGCCCTCTTGCGTCTCGCTCCCACCCTCCCTATCCCACCCCTCTAGGTGGTCACAAAGCACCAAGCTGATCTCCCTGTGCTATGCAGCTGATTCCCACTAGCTATCTGTTTTACATTTGGTAGTGTATATATGTCCATGCCACTCTCTCACTTCGTCCCAGCTTCCCCTCCCTCCTCCCCGTATCGTCAAGTCCATTCTCTACGTCTGTGTCTTTATTCCTGTCCTGCCCCTAGGTTCATCAGAACCACTTTTTTTTTTTTTTTTTTAAGATTCCCTATATATGTGTTAGCATATGGTATTTGTTTTTCTCTTTCTGACTTACTTCACTCTGTATGACAGACTCTAGGTCCATCCACCTCACTACAAATAACTCAATTTCATTTATTTTTATGGCTGAGTAATATTCCATTGTATATATGTGCCACATCTTCTTTATCCAGTCATCTGCCAGTGGACACTTAGGTTGCTTCCATGTCCTGGCTATTGTGAATAGAGCTGCAATGAACATTGTGGTACATGCTTCTTTTTGCATTATGGTTTTCTCAGGGTATATGCCCAGTAATGAGATTGCTGTGCTGTCTGGTAGTTCTATTTTTAGTTTTTTTAGGGAACCTCAATACTATTCTCCATAGTGGGTGTATCAATTTACATTCCCACCAACAGTGGAAGAGGGTTCCCTTTTCTCCACACCCTCTCCAGCATTTATTGTTTGTAGATATTTTGATGATGGCCATTCTGACCAGTGTGAGGTGATACCTCATTGTAGTTTTGATTTGAATTTCTCTAATGAAAAATGATGTTGAGCATTCTTTCATGTGTTTGTTGGTAACCTGTATATCTTCTTTGGAGAAATGTCTATTTAGGTCTTTTGCACATTTTTGGATTGTGTTGTTTGTTTTTTCATATCGAGCTGCATGAGCTGCTTATAAATTTTGGAGATTAATCCTTTGTCAGTTGCTTCATTTGCAAATATTTTCTCCCATTTTGCACATTCTCTTTTTGTCTTGTTTACGGTTTCCTTTGCTGTGCAAAAGCTTTTAAGTTTTATTAGGTCCATTTGTTTATTTTTGTTTATATTTACATTTCTTTAGGAGGTGGGTCAAAAAGGATCTTGTTGTGATTTATGTCGTAGAATGTTCTGCCTATGTTTCCCTCTAAGAGTTTTATAGTGTCTGGCCTTACATTTAGGTCTTTAATCCATTTTGAGTTAATTTTTGTGTATAGTGTTAGGTTGTGTTCTAATTTCATTCTTTTACATGCACCTGTCCATTTTTCCCAGCACCACTTATTGAAGAGACTGTCTTTTCTTCATTGTATGTTCTTGCCTCTTTTGTTGCAAATTAGGTGCCCATATGTGCATGGGTTCGTCTCTGGGCATTCTATCTTGTACCATTGATCTATATTTCTGTTTTTGTGCCAGTACCATACTGTCTTGATTACTGTAGCTTTGTGGTATAGTTTGAAGTTGGGGAGCCTGATTCCTCTAGCTCCGTTTTTCTTTCTCAAGATTGCTTTGGCTATTCAGGGTCTTTGGTGTTTCCATACGAATTGTAAACTTTTTTGTTCTAGTTCTGTGAAAAATGCCACTGATAGTTTGATAGGGATTACATTGAATCTGTAGATTGCTTTGGGTAGTAGAGTCATTTTCACAATGTTGATTCTTCCAATCCAAGAACACGGTATATCTCTCCATCTGTTTGTATCATCTTTAATTTCTTTCATCAGTGTCTTATAGTTTTCTGCATACAGGTCTTTTGTCTCCTTAGGTAGGTTTATTCCTAGGTTTTTATTCTTTTTGTTGCAATGGTAAATGGGAGTGTTTCCTTAATTTCTCTTTCAGGTTTTTCATCATTAGTGTATAGGAATGCAAGAGATTTCTGTGCATTAATATTGTATTCTGCTACTCTGCCAAATTCGTTGATTAGCTCTAGTAGTTTTCTGGTAGCATCTTTAGGATTCTCTACGTATAGTATCATATCATCTGCAAACAGTGACAGTTTTATTCTTCTTTTCCAATTTTGATTCCTTTTATTTATTTTTCTTCTCTGATTGCTGTGGCTAAAACTTCCAAAGCTATGTTGAATAATAGTGATGAGAGTGGGCAAACTTGTCTTGTTCCTGATCTTAGAGAAAATAGTTTCAGTTTTTCACCATTGAGAACAATGTTGGCTGTGGGTTTGTCATATATGGCCTTTATTATTTTGAGGTAAGTTCCCTCTATGCCTACTTTCTGGAGAGGTTTTATCATAAATGGGTGTTGAATTTTGTTGAAAGCTTTTTCTGCATCTATTGAGATTATCATATGGTGTTTATCCTTCAGGTTGTTAATATGATGTATCACATTGATTGATTTGAGTATATTGAAGAATCCTTGCATTCCTGGGATAAACCCCACTTGATCATGGTGTATGATGTTGGATTCTGTTTGCTAGTATTTTGTTGAGGATTTTTGCATCTATGTTCATCAGTGATATTGGCCTGTAGTTTTCTTTCTTTGTGACATCCTTGTCTGATTTTGGTATCAGGGTGATGGTGGTCTCTTAGAATGAATTTGGGAGGGTTCCTCCCTCTGCTGTATTTTGGAAGAGTTTGAGAAGGACAGGTGTTAGCTCTTCTCTAAATGTTTGATAGAATTCACCTGTGAAGCCATCTGGTCCTGGGATTTTTTTTGTTGGAAGATTTTTAATCACAGTTTCAACTTCAGTGCTTGTGATTGGTCTGTTTATATTTTCTATTTCTTCCTGGTTCAGGCTCGGAAAGTTGTGCTTTTCTAAGAATTTGTCCATTTCTTCCAGGTTGTCCATTTTATTGGCGTATAGTTGCTTGTAGGAATCTCTCATGATCCTCTGTATTTCTGCAGTGTCAGCTGTTACTTCCCCTTTTTCATTTCTAATTCTGTTGATTAGAGTCTTCTCCCTTTTTTTCTTGATGGGTCTGGCTATTGGTTTATCCATTTTGTTTATCTTCTCAGAGAACCAGCTTTTAGTTTTATTGATCTTTGCTGTTGTTTCCTTTATTTCTTTTTCATTTATTTCTGATCTGATCTTTATGATTTCTCTCCTTCTGCTAACTTTGGGGTTTTTCTGTTCTTCTTTCTCTAATTGCTTTAGGTGTAAGGTTAGGTGTGGGGTTTTATTGAGATTTTTCTTGTTTCTTGAGGTATAAACTTCCCTGTTAGAACTGCTTTTGCTGCATCCCATAGGTTTTTGGTCATCGTGTTTTCATTGTCATTTGTTTCTAGGTATTTTTTGATTTCCTCTTTGATTTCTTCAGTGATCTCTTGGTTATTTAGAGAGATCTGCTAATGGGTGGGGTTGTGTTCCTGTCTTGCTAGTTGTTTGGCATGGGGCACCCAGCACAGGAGTTTGCTGGCTGTTGGGTGGAGCTGGGTCTTCGCATTGAGATGGAGATCTCTGGGAGACCTCTCACTGATTGATATTACGTGGGGCCGGGAGGTCTCTGGTGGTCCAACGTCCTGAACTCAGCTCTCCCACCTCAGAGGTTCAGGCCTGACATCAGGCCGAGCACCAGGACCCTGTCAGCCACACAGCTCCAAACTCTGGAACTCCACACTCTGGAGGCAGCCCTTCGGACGTGCCAAAGCCTACCAATTTTATAAGTTGTCCTTTTAATTTTTCCTTGCTAAGAGTCTGTATGTGGAAATGGCAGGTGGTAGACTGGGGAGAAATATGAAGGGTTAAGTGTCCTAGTTTGAGCAACTTATATTTCAGTTGGTAGGCTCTCTTCTTTGCTTATCATCTTTTCCCCTGGTGGCTTTCAAACTTTATTGACCCAGACCTGATGAAGCAGGTTCTCTTTGTATTATATGGTGCCAGTTAGCATGACAGTTTCTTCCTCTTAGTTCATTAAATTCTGGATTCCCTCTGTAAAGCTAGGGCTCAGGTGTTTGGATCTACTCTACTGTCCAGTCCAAAGGAAGAGTTTTTCTACTAGTCTCCAAAACATCGCTAAGGGGGAACAGAAAACTGCCAGAGGTAGGTATATTATTCAAGTCATCCGCAAAGAAACCCTCCTCAAGCCAGTGAGCTTCTCAACAGAGAATATCCCTTTGTGGGCTCCTCCTCCAATTCAAGCCTCAAAGAGCACATGCTTTCTTAATTCTTTGGACAATATGTACCTAATGTTCCCTTTATGTTCCAGGAATATTAGCTCTATAAGCCCAAGCCCACCGGCCCTTGAGGGCAAGGACAGAGTTGGTCTTCCTCACTCATGTATCTGCAGCTCTTTGTGTTTATGAACATTTGTTGAATGAATGCTAAATAGATGCATAACACTTTGGGAGAGGGGCATAAAGAACAATAGGAGACATGCTCCTGCTTTCAAAAAGTTTTCTATCATGTTGATGAATTGGGGGAAGTTTTCTATCATGTTGATGAATCGGGGGAAGTTTTACCTCTCGGGTCTCTAAGCTGCTGACTGTGGATGTGAAAATAACAACAACAACAACAAATGCATTAGGAGTACTTTGTGAGCACTTATAAAACAAAATATCATCAGTGCAAATTTTTCTAATATTGACCCAAGCTTCAATAGATTAAAAACTTACAAGGGACAGAGGAAGAGGTAATCAAAGTGGGAGCCTAATTAAAGAAAGTAGCTTCCTGCATGAGGAGTTTAGGTCTTGAGAGCTGAAGAGACAGGAGAGAAGAGAGAATTCCAGATCAGTGGAAAGATTTGAACAAGCCTTAAGGGCAAACGTCTAGCCAGTCTCGTGAAGCGAGGTACAAGCACATTACCTGAGTTGAAAACAGAAAGACCACATTGAAGAGAAATAAGAGAAGGAGAGACGTAAAAATAAAGCCAATTGATGGAGGTCCAAAGTGATATGCTGAATTTTTCTTGTGTCATTAGATGCACTGCAAACAGCCTTTGCAGAAGCTTGTTTTGGCAATTATGTGGAGGACAGAGAGGAAGGCTGAACACTGGTAAACTGATTAGAAGCTGCTTCCACCATCCAGATGTGAACCTGGTTCGGGGTGGTTAGTAGTAATGATCAGGAACACGAGATGACGCACAACTTTAGAAGGTGAAGGGGGTCAGGTGTTCAAAATCATACTGAGGATACAGGTATTAGTCGCACAAATGAGAAATCTGAGACTGGGTGACCACCTGTTGGAGAAACTGATGGTTTTAACCTGTTCTGTTTGACATTCAACAAGTTTTAGGCCTGGTATTTGGGCAACACCAACTCACCTTTGCAACGACTGGACCACAGAGAAGGAAAAAGGAGGATAATCCCACCTCCGTTCCTTCCTCTGGGATATATTGAATCAGTAAGGCTCACAACTGCATAAAGTTGAGACTCTTTCACCCACACTTGCTATCCTCTAGACACATATAATGTACACATATGCCCTCCAGGAGAAATATAAGAGAGGCAATTAAGACAAACCTGGAGAAACTGATGGGGCCACCACTTTCTGGCCAGGTAAAAGGGGCCTCTGCAGCTTACAGGTCTGACTGAGCCCTTGTCTGCAAACATTTGAACATCCCTGATCTGGAGCCAATAAACGAGAGCCCAAGAATCTCCCACAACTGCACATCAGAACTTAATAGCAGCAAAAGCTAGACAGTGAGATGATCATATCCCTTTAAAAGGTGCCCTATGATTAACAACTGTGTTTATATCTTACTGTAGATATGCCAGCAAAGATAGACACAGAACAGATTCTTTAGGGTGAGAACTGATACACCATGGAATTCATAAAATCCTCGCATGCCATGGAGGGCATTTATTTCATAATTGCCCAGGTGCATCACTGGTGGTCTCTTTTCCCTAAATTGTCAAATACTAGAAGCAAAGTAGCAGAACTGAAGAGGCAATAACAAAGTCTGACATGACCATTCTTAGACAGAGAAAGTGGGAGAGTATATTTTACCTCTCGGGTCTCTAAGCTGCTGACTGTGGATGTGAAAATAACAACAGCAACAACAATAATACCCTCCAGGCTCTGGAGGATACACAGTGTTCTTGTGGCAGCAAAGAAGGGAACATAGGGGCTAGGTGACCTTTATGCCAGGAACTCCTTCAGGAAATTGTTCAGGTAATTTATGTCACTGAACTATACAAATTGTCATCTTCCGGACAGAAAAGAAACAAAGGAAAGGAAAGGATCGAAATAGAGCACAGAATAATATTCTTTGCAATATAGGATTTTAAATGCAGTTTGCCCCATGATCTTTTTTTTTCTTAATGAAATGAAGGACTCCCAATATACTTGTTCCTGTTCTGGCACAGTGTTAAAAAAATATTTTATTGTCGCTAAGATGGGATTAATGCACTTTTAATTTGGGCATAGCATTTCTCTCTCTCTCTCTTTTTTTTTTTTTTTTTTGCTACTCTATATAAATGGTTCACCGAATTAAGCTAAGATTTGTTGCTTTGCCATGATTACACCATAGCCAGACACCCACTTTTCTGTTGCAAGCTACTTTGATCAACTACAGTGACTAAATGGCAATGGTAGCCCAAGTTCATGATAGGTTATGAACCTAGCATTTTAACTCAAGATATGCACCATAGAAATGTGGAAAATATTCATCATTTCAGGCATACTTTGCCTTGTACAAGTCAATCTCGGATTCCACTTGGTCAAAAATTCTGTTACACAGTATGGACGTTCCTTAAAAAACTAAAAATAGAACTACCATATGACCCAGCAATCCCACTACTGGGCATATACCCTGAGAAAACCATAATTCAAAAAGAGTCATGTAAAACAATGTTCATTGCAGCACTATTTACAATAGCCAGGACATGGAAACAACCTAAGTGTCCATCAACAGATGACTGGATAAAGAAGATGTGGCACATATATACAATGGAATATTACTCAGCCATAAAAAGAAACGAAACTGAGTTATTTGCAGTGAGGTGGATGGACCTAGAGTCCGTCATACAGAGTGAAGTAAGTCAGAAAGAGAAAAACAAATACCGTATGCTAACACGTATATGTGGAATCTAAGAAAATAAAAAAAAGGTTCTGAAGAACCTAGGGGCAGGACAGGAATAAAGATGCAGACGTAGAGAATGGACTTGAGGACACGGGGAGGGGGAAGGGGAAGCTGGGACGAAGTGAGAGAGTGGCATGCACACATATACACCGCCGAATGTAAAATAGGTAGCTAGTGGGAAGCAGCCGCATAGCACAGGGAGATCAGCTCGTTGCTTTGTGTCCACTTAGAGGGGTGGGATAGGGAAGGAAGGTGGGAGGCAGACGCAAGAGGAAAGAGAAATGGGGAGGTATGTATGTGTATAGCTAATTCACTTTGGTATACAGCAGAAACTAGCACACCACTGTAAGGCAATTGCACTCCAATAAAGGTGTTAAAGAAAAGATTCTGTTACAGCTGAAACAATATTGTTGTGGGAACTGGCAAAACTATAGCAGACACCGGAGGAAATCTGTGAAGCCTCTTAAGTTATAAGTGAAGTTGGGATTGGCTCTAAGTAACGTTGTGAAAGAGGCAAAATGGGTCTTCGGTGCCTCAATTTCAGAGGTGTTTTTATGGAGGATGAAGGGCAAGGAAAAGTGGCCAGTAGACTATGCTCAGAGGATCACTAGAGGAGGATAATTAACAGATAATCGAAAGGCTCACTTGCCAATCAGGATAAATTATAGTCTCTGTTTGCAACCACACAGGACCATGGAGAACAAAAACAACAGCAAAAGCACGTGTCTGTTCATGCGCACCCAGACTCCATTACCCTTTGTTCCCAGGGATCTGTCTTCACTTCCTCCTTTTGTAATTAAGGTGGGGAGAAATGTGTCCTCCAAGCTGAAGCTACAACAGAAGTATTTTCTCACTTTGGTATTTTTCACATTCCTTGTCATGGAATTTGTTTGGTGGCAGCTAAAGTGTGCATCAGTTCTTAAATCCAGGAATCCCGGTGTAAACAGAGGCGGTAGGATTGACTTATGCTAGGGACAAGTCTATTGTTCCTTGGGCTCTAAGTGTTCAACAAGTAAAAGCATAGTAAAAATACCTCTGAGACTAAGGATAAAACACCCATAAAAGTGAAGATGAGTGACCAAACCCAGTTTACAATCTGTGTTATTCGAGTTTCTTGCAAATAACACTGAGCAGTAAGCTTCAATGCTTGCCCATAAAGTTAAGGTGGGGAGGAATATTCTATCTTACCTTTAGCCAGAACATCCCATTAGGGTATTAAGAGTGATTCAGAGAAACTCAAAACCCATTCAGAATACAGAGTAGCTCCTGGCCTGAGCATAAGTCTAGAAGTTCAGGGGTTCTAATCCCAAATTGCTAAACGCACGAACGTTCGACTCCCAGAAGCCACCCAACACCCAAAACCAGCCATGGTCACACATTCTTTCATTGACTCACTTAACAAATATTTATTGTACCTTTGGTAGGAGCAAGGTACTCTGTTATTGCTTTGAGGCTGAAAAGATGAAAAGACACAGAATCAAGTGTGGGAGGGACGTGTAAATCAGCAATGAGATTGTACGGTGCTGGCGGGCTGTGACGGAGGAATGGCCCAAGGAGACCACACAGGTGGTGGCACCTAGCTCAGCCCAGGAGGCAGCAGGGAAGCTGGGGGATCGCATTCCAGGTGTGAATGAACACAGTCCCTTGAGATCAAGAACCTCTGGAGCACGAGGTATGTGTAAAAGAGCAACAGGAGATGATGTTGTCTAGTTTAGGGCATGTTAAAGACCCCTGCGCCTCAAAGTGTTTCCTCATTAACTCGATGCTTGAAATGCTCTCGTCTCTGATGACTATAAATTAAGGTTCTGTTAATATGGAAATATTTCCTTGAATGAGTAAAATATCTGAGTACTATCTGCCACCAGCATTTTAGCTTAAATTAACAAAAGCCTTGAGAGAATGAAACATTAGATAAGAACGTGTCATGGGGGAGACGAAAAGAAAGACAAGATTAGTCTAGGCGTAAAAGGTTTACAATGGACCAATTCAGTAGGACACCCAAAGTCAGGGAAAGTGGTCCCGGATGCTTGAAGAAACTGTACCAACAGAGAGAAGGGGAGTGTAAGAAGAAAGCAAATAAGACCTTAAAAACAAGCAATGTCATTATTGCCAGCTCATTTAGATAGATGGCGTGGCACCAGAAAGCACTGGCCATATAGTCACTGAGCTGTTGTGATGCCTGAACACAGGGTCAAAGTCTTCTCTCATTTCACCCTGCCAGGCAGGCAGCCTTAAAGCAGTGCTTTTGGAATTTCAAAGGGAGCACATGGGTCACTTGGGGGTCCTGTCAAAATGCAGAGTCCGATTCAGTAGAACTAGGGTGGGGTCTGAGAATTTACCTTTCTCACAATCTCCCAAGAGATGCTGAGACGGCTGGTCCCAAGACCATGCTTGGAGTCACCAGGGTCTAGCAGGCTGACCTCCCTGGCATCACCCACATCTGTTCTCTTGTAACCGTGCCCTCTGTTACTGCCTTAGTTCAGGCCCTCCCTCTCTGCCTCTCTCCTGGAGAATTATTTCTGGGCAAATTGATTGCCCACACAGCCCAGAGTGATATATATGTTTTTAAATAATGATGTTATAGCCCTGCTTAAATCCCTCCAAATGACCCCCTTTGCCAAAGAAGCTATTTTAGAATTTTTTCTAGTTGAACTCTTAATACAGAAGCTTTCCTGAAATCTAATATTTAAAATGTATACAAGTGGCACTGCTCTGGAGAGGAGAAAAGCCTAGATCCTGTATCCTCACTCACCCAGCCTCCTCTGTTTCCTGGTGAAGCCCTGAGAGACATCCGTGTAATCCTGGATTCTGATGAACCAGGGGTCTAACAATTAAGTCCAGAAGCTATTTCAGGCTGAAATCATTATGTACCTTAAGAGAGGTTACTCTCGTTTTCCTCCTTGGGTAAATGAATATAAAACTGCCTCCACACAGAATTGTTCTGAAGATTAAATTAGACCATGTGCACAGCATGATACCTAGGACATAGTAAGCACTCAATAATTGCTTGTTCCGCTACCCTTGAAACTTTGCAGTTAGATATGTTTTCCTTTGACTTAAATCTTCTTTCCCTTGATAAAGATAACATGCCAATATTATTGGAAGAGGTAATATATTGAACTTTTTAGTGTGAATGGACTTGGTTTCGGCTCTTTTCCTGTGAACAGGTTTTGACTGGGGGTGGGTGTTGTTCAAAGAGATGAAGAGACCACCTCTGAGCAACTAGAGAGAGGGGATGGAGAGCTGGCCCGGCGGGTAGAGAAATGCACAAGATATGGGGCCTAGGCCATTGGAGGGGGGACCAGTTTCACACTAGTGTTTATCATCAGTCTGATGGCCTTCATATTAATTTGTATACTGAATGCTTAGAAATTTGGAGCAAGTTGAAAGTAACTAGACAAAGCTCTTGCAGTGTATATATACTCAAGGCATCAAGCTTCCTAGAAAAGGGTCTAGTCCTGTTTGCCTCATTCAGGCTGTTTGTGACAGCAAGTTAGGGCTGAAGCAGGTTCCTTAGACCTGTAGCCGTGCTCCACGGACGTGAGCACTGTCCCTGTGTGGAGTCCTCACTACTCACGGGCAAAAGCGGGGGCAGTGGTCCTTCTACTTGTCCACATCTCTCTCCCTTTGACCCCCTAACCCTTCTCCTTGCCTCCCAGAGTCCACATCGCGTCCGCCCCACAAGAACTCTCAGTACGCAGTCCCAGAGGCCTGACTCTGGATGCATCTCCAGAATTGTCCTTCCCTTACTCTACGCAAGGAGCAGGCTGCACAACACGTGTCAGAGTGTCCTCGGGCAGCCCGGAGAAGTGGGCCACAATAGACATGAACAGGCTGCTTATTTTCACCCAATAGGACAGCTCTACCTGAAACCCGAACCTTGTTGCCACAAGGCTTTTGGCTGTGCAAGGTTCCCGGTGTCACAGAAGGGCACTCTCCCTGCCCCCCTCCCCCCACTGCTCCCCAGCAGAGCGTCCCCTCTGCAGGAAAATGGATCAGGCCCCCTGTAGGGCCACGGTTCCATGTCAGGCTCCTGGGAGCCCCCAGGAGCACAGCCTCAGAAGGTCTTATCAAGCCTTGGCATCTCAAAGCCCCCTGCAGCGCTACTAACATAAAATGATAACCTATCCTATCCAGCAAAGTTAATAATTAGTTACAAGCCATGAAAAGCCAAACACATGCCCGGCTCCAGTCAACAAAAGGGAGGCAGTAGAAATACCAGCCGGCTGGGACCCTGGCAAAGCAGATGAACGAAAGACAGATAAGGGCAAAGGAAAGATCCACCCAAATCCACAGACTCGAGGTTATGTAGGCCAGGAGGGTGGAACTCATCTCACAGACTCATGCAGTCGCTCTCCCCCATCAGAAATGCGTTAGTAGCTAAAATTTTGCACAGACAAGAACCTTGACCGACCATATCTTTCCGCACAATGGGACTGATTCCAACGATGCCCGCCGAATCCCCACCAGAAGCAGCTGGCTGTCTCTCAACCCTTTTGCAAATACAATGAAATCAGAATATGTGCACCTAGAAAATCTTTCAGGTGTCAAGCAACTGCAGATGGACTTTCCTGACACTCTCCTTACACTTGCTTCTGGCAACACTCAGGGATAAATGTCTAAGGCAATATATCCAAAGACTATCATGCCACCCGTTTCTCCAGAGAGCTAATTTTGTAGTGAGAAGCATGGAACTCAGTATTATATCCAAAAGACGCACAGAGGACCTCTGCAAGTTTTCTGGGTTGGAGGTTAGTTCTAGCAAGTCCTCAAGGAGTAGGAAGGGCACATTCTACTCCTGTGAATTGCAATTCATTACAAGCCCAGATAATAAAACCTTTATTCACGCTTTTAAAAAATGCTTTCCTGTGTGGTCTCCCAGTGGCCACACACCACCTCGAGAGGGAGTCACGTCGTGGTGAAGGAAGAAAAGATGCTAAGTGGTCTGATCTTGGCTCTTTTGATCCCTGGCCTGGTGCTTCTCCTCTATGGGCTGCTATGACTCAGTTCAAAGCCAGGCTGAAAAAACAGGGAGCGTCATTGAACCAAACTAATCCAAAACCCTGACCTGAGCCAGTACGAGAGCTTGGGCCTCAGCAAGTCAATCATTTGTCAGAAACAACACTGAAGGACTTAAAAGATGCTGGTAAACATGGAAAAGAAATAATACTTTTATTTTCCCCTTTTGATTTTCCTAATTTTTTAGCAGAAGGAAACTTCAGGAAAAAAAAAAACAACACAAATTATGCAATGAAGAGGGTTCCCTTTCATTTCTTCGATTAACAGAAACACAGACTTGCTGTTCCTTGATTGTGTGTTTTTTTTCTTAAGTAAGGTTCCAAAGTAATAAGAAGGCGAAGGTTTTTAGGGATTGAGGTAGAGTATGTTTGAAAGGATTTTGTATATGACACAAATGAACTTATTTACAAAACAGAAACAGACTCACAAACATAGAAAACAAACTTATGGTTACCGAAGGGGAAAGGCGGGGAAGAGATAAATTAGGAGTTTGGGATTAGCAGATACAAACTACTATAAATAAAATAGATAGGGCTTCCCTGGTGGCGCAGTGGTTGAGAGGCCGCCTGCCGATGCAGGGGATGCGGGTTCGTGCCCCGGTCCGGGAAGATCCCACGTGCCGCGGAGCGGCTGGGCCCGTGAGCCATGGCCGCTGAGCCTGCGTGTCCGGAGCCTGCGCTCCACTGCGGGAGAGGCCACAGCGGTGAAAGACCCGCGTACCGAAAAAAAAAAAAGCGGGGGGTGGAGGGAAATGAAATACAAAGCTTGTCACTCCTGTTACTTTAAAAAACAAAAAACAGGACTTGCAGCTTCAGGGTAAGTGCAAACTCCTTAGACAATTCATGGTGCCGCTCATCTCTAAGTCTCCCTTTTCACCACTTGCCCCAATGAAGATGACGCTGTCCCCTCTTCCCAGAACACCCTCCCCTCCACCTCAGCAGCAGCGCCTTCCTCAGGCCTCAGGTGCCATTTCCCCCACCCGCAGTGATGTGTCCCTTCTCTAAGGTCACAGGCTCACTGGACCTGTGACCCATGACTCACATCCTGTCCTAAAATTGCACTTTTACCGGCTGGCCCCCTTGACTGTGAGGCTTTGAGGACGGAAAAATCCACTTCAGTAACTGCAGCACCCAGCCCCGGGCCTGCCACACAGGTGCTTTATTAATGTGGAATGAATGAGTGGATGAATGTGCATTTTTATTCCTGAAAGCAGCACAAGGGGAGCGAAATGCATTAAGACGTCACCTTGGGAGTTTGTTAACTGTTTAGATCCCTGGGCCCACCCCAGTGCCACTACACCAAAGGGAATCTAGGAACACATATTTTATTTATTTATTTTTATATTTGTGTCTCTATATTTTTTAAAATTTTTATTGGAATATAGTTGATTTACGATGTTGTGTTAGTTTCAGGTATACAGCAAAGTGAATCCGTTATACATATATCCACTCTTTTTTTCTTTTTTAGATTCTTTTCCCATATAGGCCATTACAGAGTATTGAGTAGAGTTCCCTGTGCTATACAGCAGGTTCTTATGAGTTATCTCTTTTATACATAGTAATGTGTATATGTCAATCCCAATCTCCCAGTTTATCCCTCCCAGCCCCTTATCCCCTGGTAACTATAAGTTTGTTTTCTACATATTTTCAATAAGTGTTCCCAGGAATTCTCATATGGAGAGGAACTGAGGGTAGCACAAACCACACTTTGGAAGGCATATGGTCTATTACGGCCAGACAGAGATAATTGCTGATGGACAGGGAAACCGAGTGCCAGAGAAGGTTAGTGACTTATTCAAGACCACGCGGTAAAGTCATGGTGTGACCTGCATTTCTGGGAGAGGAGTGGGGAAGGCTGGGGTCACAGTCATTCATGCTGGCCCATGGTGGGGTGTCCCGGGTCCAGGGCCAGCCCCAGGCTTCCGTGCCTCCAGGACAACACCCTGATTAACAGGATGGGGCCCCTGGTGTCCGAGAGAAAGTGAGGGAGAAAAAGCACCTGCTGTCTCTCTGCAGCGGCCAGGCCTCAGCAGACCCACGGCCCTGAGGACTCACTGGTGACCACCAAGTCAGCTCCCACCCTCATTTTTCTCCTGACTGGACAGTTCATTCCCGCCACTGAGCTGCACCACCGGGGATGTCGAGCTCACTGCTGGGCTGACAGAGAAATGTCATCTGCACATTGTTACCCGGTGGCATGCCTCTTCCCCACGTGTCAAATGAACAAATGAATCAGCTGACAAATGGCCCAGGTGGGGACACAGCCAGGCGCCCAGCCTCCGGCTCCACTTCCAGGCAGGCGGCATTTTGGTGGCACCTCAAGCAGAACTTTCTTTCTCCACCTCGACAGACCCAAACAGCTGATTAATCACCGGAGCGAGTTGCCGCCGTCCTGATGAACTTTGATCTTCCCAAGAGTCCATTTATCACCGATGAGTGGACCTCCCATGGACGAGGCTGCAGAGAGAGAAGGGATGTCAGTACTCCCCAGAACAGAGCAGAGTCTCTGTAGCCCCCTGTCCCTCACCCCTCAACAAAAGGTGACACTGAGTGACCAGAGTCCTCTGGCCTCTGGCCCCAGTACCAGAATCCCAGGGGAGACAGGACTTGAGCCCTCCAGGGGAGTCTGTGTCCTGCATCACACATCTTTACCATGGCAACACACAAGGGCTCCCACCTCCGATTCCACTCAGTCCCCTTGAAGTCCCCGACAACTCTCGTCTACTCCCAGTATGGATCAGAGAGATTGCGTGATGGGGATGGAGAGTCCCCAGCTTCACTCCAAGAGCCTCTCATAGCTTTAGAGGCTCACTGTGAGAGGAAGCAGATGGTGAGGTATTTCTCATGCCTGTTGGGGTCCTACTGCACCACGACCCTGGGCAAGTCACTTCATCCTCTGGGCTTCTGTTTCCTTATTTGTAAATTAAAGGGTTTGGATTAAATTGCCTTTCAGTTCACGTCCAGCTTTGTAGGTTACAAGTCCACCCCTCCCATGTCAGAGACCTTGAATTTGTTTTTTTGTTGTTGTTGTTGTTTCCTACTGGGTGTAGATCCAAGAAGGGCAAAGTTCTAGCAATCATTCCAGGCAGGAGGGTAGAAACCTGCTTATAAGATTCTTAATGGTAAAGCCCTTACCTTGTTTATCTTTGCATCATTAGGACAAAACAGGTGTTCAATAAATGCTTGTAAAATGATTGTGCAACTCATCTGAAAAACAGGGCTCCACATGGCCTATTCCTGACCTGCTAGTCTATTCAAAGGAACCATGTGTATCCACCAATAAAAATGTAAAAGTAATGACAATCATTAATATGTCCCTTGAGGAACTTTTAGGGAGGAAGTCTAATTCACAACCCTCAGAAATCCTTCCTAAAACTGTGCTCCACAACGGGAGCTGTGCTCCATCTGGAGCCTGTCCTCCGCAACGCGAGGGGCCGCAGCAGTGAGAGGCCCGCGTACCGCCAAAAAAAAAAAAAACAAAACTCCCGTCTGTTTCTCTCCAGCTCCCTTCCACACCTGCTACTCATGAACCTCTTTCACTGTAAAAGTCAAGCAAAGACCACATTTCCTTTGCATACTTGGGGGAGTAAGAACTGGGAGAGCAAAGGAAAAATTGTTTCTAGGAGACCAGGGCTGAGGGAAGGGCTGGAGAGAAGTATAAGAGGAAAGATTAGGATGCCCTAGTTATTAACTTTATTCTCTCTTATTGAGTGAGTGTCAGTGTCAGTGGACAGATACCAGGGTGTCGGCAGCATCAGTTTTGTAGATCTGCTGCCCACACATCAACAGTTTTGAAGGAGCTACCTAGGTGCTCTGATGTCCAAAAGAGTCAGAAAGTTTTCCCAGCCTCTGTCAACTGTAAGATCTATTATTCTAAATAGACACCTTCATTGCCTTAAGTCTCAGAGGCTTCTGGGCTTCAATCGGTCAAATAACAAAGGAAGCAATGCGACCAGTAACTTTCCGGGGACCCTAGACAGTTACCCAACGTCTCCAGGGTTCTGTTAAATTGAAAGCACAGGATTGGGTGAGGAAGGATGACACACGATTCCACCAGAATGGGCTGCAAGAACGGGCTTGGGAACGCTTTTAACGCTAAGTTTCAGACCGTTCCTGCATTAAGTGGAGACACTTAGAGCTATCGTGAGGTTTCAATCAAACAATAAAAAATAAACATTTAGCAAAAGTTTTCGTCGATAGAAAACACCCAATACGTGTTAGCTGTTATTATTAATACTATTATTATTGTTAGTGTTGTTGTGATTCTGCAATGTTGCTTTGAGCTTGAATGGCCCATGGGTCTCTAGGTGTTGTCTGACTCAAACTAGGAACTACCTAGGTGAAGATGGTAAGTAAAATGAGTATGGGTAGCCAGAATTTACATATGACAGTGTCTGGAATGGAAGAGGTCTCATTAAGTGGGTGCTTGATTAAGTAGTTCATCAATTCTAATTGGAAAGAGAACTACACAGGAGGAAATAAACATTCCACACTAAATTAGTACTGGACGATTCCCCACTTCACCTGTCAAAAGGTAAATTTTCCCTGTAGGAAAGTGACAAGGAAACTGTGGAATCAGCTGGCAACCGGTACCACAACACTGCCTAGGTGAGGGGTGTGGGATGAAGACCCAGAGACAAACCCTTCATTCTTTCACTGCCGTGCTTAGGGCATCTCTGTGGCCTTGTGCCAAGCAGGTGAAATGTACTTGCTTGTAATAGCTTCAAGGACTGTTTCTAGGTTCTTTCAGGTTTAAGGCCAGGGCTGCGTGACTGCAGAAGCAATTTCAAGTGATTTCTTGACTTCCAGCTGTTTCTCTGTTTGCTCTTGTGTTATGGCTACTAGTAAAAACTCCTCCTTTGTTTATTTGTTTGTCAGTAGGTATGTGAGATTAGGTCAGATCTCAGCCAGGCTCTGCCCTGAAGGACTCTGTGGGGAAAGGGCTCACTTTACCACCAGGGACCCACCGGGAAAGTCTGGATGTGGTCTTTCCTCATTCCAGCCCAAAGAAGCAAAAAGGGAAGAAACAAACAAATAAGGAACTTTTGAAAGCAGGGAAGATCGAAAGATTGGCCTAAGAAAATAGGGCAGTTGGAAAACCTGGGCTGTTGAGAAAAGGCAAAATCCCTGAGTTAATCGCAGAAGAGGACAGATCTCCATCCGCTTCTGCGGGGAGGAAACCTAGGGTGGGAATGGCATCGGCTCACATTTTCTTCTCTGACCTCTCTCCAGGCCTGAGGGAGCAACCTTTGAGAGGCTCACTTAATCAATCCACCTAAGGAAACCCTAGAAGCCCAGAGGACTGGTGTTTTCGTTGTGAGTGCAGTGTTTTCAGGAGCCTGGAGGGACTCCGATAAAAAACCCACTGTTCGCTTTGATAAGCAAATCCCATGTGCTAACCCCTGCCTCCATTTGCCCATCAGCCTGAGCAATGAGCAAAGCAATACCATACCATACCCACTGCCATGTTGAGCAAAATCTTTGGAAGGTATTTCTTGTACCTGCAGATCCTGCTCTGAGTCTCCCCCACTGTGAATTAGGATGGGGATGAGGGAGCGAGGGGTGCTGGGGAATAAATCTTGTATGAGAACAACAACAACAAAAATGTCTCCTATGAGATAACAGGTTCTAGTGAACAGAACAAGGGCTTTGGAGTCTTGGCTACAACTCTGTTTACTAGTTATGTGAGCTGTGGCAAATGATTTAACTTCTCTTAGGCTCTCTTTCATTACCTATAAATAATAATAATAATAAATTAAAAGAAGAAGCAGCATATATGTATTACAGGGCTATTGAACATTAAATCTGAGATAAGAGATGACTTGTACTTGACACAGTGTCTGGCCCAGGGCAACCCTCAATAAAAGTTATTTATTGAACACCATTTAATAAACTGGCCCTTTTAGGCTGGCCCTTCACATTGAATGCTCCTAGACTTGCAAGAACTTTTTGGTTGGACTTCACATGTGACCTTCCAGAAAGGAAGCAAACTTAGCAGCCTATTAGCATATAGTGGGCCAATTTCTGTGGTTAAGTAAATAAGTTCCTCACTAAAAACATGAAAGCTACTCTGGGAGCATTCTAGTTGCTGTTTGGAATTACAGGAGTAATATAATAATTGTCATAAGAATAAACATACTGGGACTTCCCTGGTGGCGCAGTCGTTAAGAACCCGCCTGCCGGTGCAGGGGACACGGGTTCAAGCCCTGGTCCGGGAAGATCCCACATGCCGCGGAGCAACTAAGCCCGTGTGCCACAAGTACTGAGCCTGCGCTCTAGAGCCCGCGAGCCACAACAACTGAAGCCCGCGCGCCTAGAGCCCGTGCTCCACAGCAAGAGAAGCCACCGCAGTGAGGAGCCCACGCACCGCAATGAAGAGTAGCCCCTGCTCACCGCAACTAGAGAAAGCCCGTGTGCAGCAACAAAGACCCAACACAGCCAGAAATAAATAAATAAAATATAAATAAATTTAATTTTTTTAAAAAAAGAATAAACATACTAATCCAGACAAATAAGTGAAACCTCTAGGGTTTTATTATTCACTTCCAAGTAATTAGAAGTGCCTGAATCTTTAAACATAGAGTAACAAGAAGTGGAATCCAAAGGCTGGGATTTTCCCTGAGCTTCTTTAGGGACACTTTAGGGTAAATCCTGTGCTTCAGATTCTAGATGTATCAGATTCCAATACACAAGTTGAAAAATGTGTCTTGAATTGGGAATTATTTCTCTCAGAGGCCAAATTGCTAAGGAAGCATTTGATACTCTGCCTTAAGGGATTAAAGACTATTTCATGGAGGAATATAACAACCAGTTTTTAGTTTACCATTCACAGTGTCATTCATTCACTCGTTCATGCATTCCATTCATCATAAAAAGAGCATTTATCAAACTGAAATGTTACATATATTATTTACTTATATTAAACATCAGTAGTACGGAAAAAAAAAAAAAAGAGCATTTACCTACTCTATTTCAGGCACCATGCAAGATGTTGGAGATACAAACCTGAACTGGACAGGAACTAGACATGGTTTCTGCCCTCAAGGCACCTGTGCATGAGTCAGGAGTATAAGCCCACAGAGTTAAAGGGCTTAATGTGACAAAGCAGGACAATGGGTATGGGGTACGCTGTTGTGACAGCTGAGGGGAGGTGCCCTCGAATAGAGGCATTAGGAAAGTCTTGATAATGCATGAAATCGCCTTTAAGTTGGTTCTTAAAGAATAAGTGGGGTTTGTTAGGTAGAAAAGAGGAAGCATGAAAATCCAGGCAGACAGAACAGTCCGAAGGTATAAACCACAATAGAGGTTCCAGGTACAGCATTATGTGGATTTGTGCCAAGCGGGACATGGGACTGGGAATACGGGCAGCTGGAATTCACTGTGAGAAGTTTAGAATGCCATCCTAAGCAAGAAAGAAGAAGAAACCCGTGTAAAATGGAAGAGAGGAGTTAGGTCCAGGGAAAGGAGGACTTTCTCTCAAGACAAAAATACTCAGATGTTGGTAGAATTAGGAGACGGGGCATCTCAGACTACGAATCATTCCCTGATGAACCCCAGGACCAGAGATGAATTGTGCTGTGTGATTTCTCAGCCTTCCCTGTGTTTATGCAAGTTTTTGAAGGTAGGTTGGAGCTTTAACAGCAAGTGCAAAAAAGTCAACCTAAGGTGGGGAAGGGGATTATATTTTGCCTGGTGTGAGATGTTATGGAACGAGTGCATATTTCACTTGTTTTAATTATCAAACACGTGTTTTTATATTTTCTAGTTCAAGAAATTTTATATTTTCAATTCAAGAGTCATATATGTTAGTGTTTAAAATATGAAAATGAAGGCTTGAAGAAGGAAATAGAGCTTTTTCTATGTGGATTCTGATATAATACATATGAGGTGCTCTTTTGTTATTGACTTTCTACTTGGGCTTTTGTGCTTAGAAATGGTTTCCCTTTCAAGAGATCAGATAAAAGTGATCCTCATATTTTCTTACAATTCTTTTATTTATTTATTTATTTATTTTCCGGTACACGGGCCTCTCACTGTTGTGGCCTCTCCCGTTGCGGAGCACAGGCTCCGGACGCGCAGGCTCAGCGGCCACGGCTCACGGGCCCAGCCGCTCCGCGGCATGTGGGATCTTCCCGGACCGGGGCACGAACCCGTGTTCCCTGCATCGGCAGGTGGACTCTCAACCACTGCGCCACCAGGGAAGCCCTCTTTTATGTTTTTAGTTTTCATGTTTAACTCTGAAGTCCATATTGAATTTATTTTTATGAATGATCTTAGGTAAGGTAAAGTCATGGTACATTTATGAGCCTTGGACCTCTTTTTTCCCATTAAACTGTTTGTTTATTTCTTCATCATGTCATTAATTTTGGTCATTTTTTTTGTTTTTGTAGTTAGCAACAGTAAGACATGCATTTCCTGGGTGGTTTTCTTGCATTCATAATAAAGTACCATTGCTAAAGCCAATCCTTCTGCTTTTGTTATTTCTGTCCCCAAACTTGGCCTTTTGCCCCACTGGCCACCTCCTTGACTCACTGAGCTTTTGCTAGCAGCTTAGAAACTGAAAGCAGGGCCTGTCAAAGGGGCCCCCATTTGGGTTCCTTGGGAAGATTTGCAGCAACAGCCAGGCATCTGTGTGACATATTCCTGTGCTTATCTGGGGAACTTCCAAGCTGAGGATGGGGTGAGACTATCCCAAAAGGTTATCTCACATCTACCCCTTGAGCAATACAGACCTCCACTCGTTCCCTAAGCAAACATTGTGCGCCAGATACAGGGATGCATGAGCGGCTGTCCCTGCCCCCAAGGTCCTCACTCGCCTTCTAGAATGTTCCAGAGGAGCTGCCGAGCTGAGCTACCTTATGGGCTGACATCATGGGAATCTCCCCAATCTCATTCAATTGACTCAACAAATATTTGTTAACCTCCTACTATTTGCCAAGAACTGTGCTGGGTGCTGGGCTACAAGACCTCAAGGAACTGACTGCCGAGTGAAAAACAGATAAATAAATAGGCGGTTCCACTACAGTGCCACAGAGCTAAAGTAGGTGAAAGCTTAGGCCTCAGATGTTATGGGTTTCTGGGTTATTCATTCTCGCCTGCCAAGGACTTATCAGCTATGTTAACCAAAGCATTTCTTTTGTATTCAAAGCAATAGCAACTTCATTGTACTCTAGCTCACTCCCTTCAGACCCAACTATTATAGTTACAGAGGAACGCTGCTAGGGTCTGTGAATGGATGGATGAAAAAATGACTCAAAGGATTACAAGAAGTAAGGAATGAGGGAATGATTTAGTCCTCTCAACCAGGGATTTCATTGGCTACTTGGCCTCAGAGCTGTCAACGCCAAGAGCAGCAGCCTGGGAAGAGATAACACAACCCAGGCAGGTTATAAATGTCTTTTCCTTTTATCCCAGTGACCCAAATCCATGGGGCCCACTGATGTTTGTTTTGGGTTCTTTGCTCTGAAGCCTAGGGCAGCTCTTGTGTGGTTGGCTGTTTAGCTGACAAATCTTTTAATGGACGAATTAGCAAACTTCTTATGTGGTCACCTGATATGTCAAACAACTTTCAGCCACACACAAAAAACTGGAGAATCATCTTTTTTTTTAACCCCCCCCAAACTTTAAGCAACCAAATCTTGATCATTCTATGATAAAATCTTGGAAAAATCTGAGCCCCCTTTGTCTGCCCACTTTCCTATTAGGAAAGGAAGAGAAAAGACATAGAAGGAAAGTAAAATATAAGTTATGAATTTAGCTACTTTTTAGCAGTCTTTCAAGCAGGTTGGTTGAAGGAAATTCAAAGGAGGTTTTGATATTGTTTCATTTTGTTTTTTATTTTTATGTCCCTCCCTTCTTCCTGGGACCCTTAATGACAAGTAATCAAGAGTGGGTTTTAGAACAGATCTTTGCTTCCTTATAATCCCCTTGAAATATTCTCTTACATCCTCTTTTTTTTTTTTTTCCCCAGCAACTACTTTAGATCTTCTTGCAGTCTCCTTTGCAGTCCTAACACTTGAACCTCCTTCCCCAAAGAACTAAGTCCGCTTATGTTTAACATTGATAATTCACATTTTTAACCACACAGTATTGTCATTCTAACATGGCGGTTGGGGTAAGGTGGGGAGGTATATATGCAAGTGACCCCCTCCTGTTGCTACCCTGTCTGCTCTCATTCCTCTTGGATATTTTTATTCATTCCCTGAACTCCAGTCTGCCAGGTGTATATTAAAGCACAGTGTCACAGGCTACTACACTGTCAAAGATAATTAGAATCTAGGTTTTGGAGTTTTCCTATTTTCCTTCAATTCATTACTGCTTAGAGTAACTCTCAGCTCTACTCAAGGCTATACGTGGCCTTCTGTGAGACAGAAAATAGCAGAGAGAAAGGTTTCCAAGCAACAAAACTTCTAGATTCATTTAGTGTTTCCCAAGCCTCGATTTCTTCATATATAAAATAGAGAGAATCTCCACCTTAGAATGCTATTGTGAGAAGTGGGGATAACACGTGGAAAGGGCCTTCTACTGAGCTTAGTGAGGGGAGGCACTCAACAATCAGTGGACATTACAGCTGACCATTGAACAACATAGGTTTGGACTATGCGAGTCCACTTATGCGTGGATTTTTTCAATAAATATATCGGACAATTTTTTGGAGATTTGTAGCAGTTTGAAAAAAACTTGCAGACAAATCATGTGGACTAGAAATATCAAAAAAAATTAAGAAAAAGTTAGGTATGTCTTGAATGCATAAATTATATGTAGATACTAGCTTATTTTATCATTTACTACCATAAAATATGCACAAATCTATTATAAAAAGTTTAAATTTATCAAAACTTGTGCACACACTTACAGACTGTACATGACACCATTGATTAGACTAGACTACCATGAAGCAATCGGATTGCTGCTTCTTTGTTATCGATGCATGAATCATTATACCTGTAATAAAATATGAGTTTCTTTTTCACATTATCTTTTCATTTTTAATGTCTAGCGTTAGCAATATGTATAACATTACAATGTTTTGTATCATTTAAGACAATACTAATGCAGCTACTGACAGACAGTTCATCTTGTAAACAGATGATGTACAATTATGGTATCGATAAATACAATGCAGTGCTGTAAATGTATTTTCTCTTCCTTATGATTTTCTTAATAAAGTTTTCTTTTCTCTAGCTTACTTTATTGTAAGAATGCAGTATAGAATACATATAACATACAAAATATGTGTTACTTGACTGTCTAGATTATTAGTAAGGCTTCCACTCAACAAAAATTAGACTATTAGTAGTTAAGTTTGGGGGGGCGTCAAAAGTTATATTTTTAACTGTGTAAGTGGTCAGTTCTTAAGCCCCACATTATTCAAGGGTCAGCTGTATTATCATTATCATGTGTAACGTTTGTAGTGGCTTATTTTCTGAGATTGAAGTTGTGGGGCAAGTATCTGTGATCCAGCAAGAAAAAGATCCAGGCAACTGCTGTGTTTCTTCTCCCAGTTGGTGATGCACAGTAGGAGGGACAGGAGAGAAGCAAACCCTAATGGAGAAAAAGCGAGCGAATTCTCACACCCTCATCCCTATTCCACCTGGCTGGTTTTTTATATCATACTTACACCAAAATCCTTTCTTAGCTCCACTACTTGCTTTTCTTCTTTCCTCTCACTCTTTTGCATTCTCTGTTTTGCTCACTGAGTTGTCACAGCTACAGTTTCTTCTTTATTCTCCCAGCCTAAAGAGACCTCAGTCACCTGAACAGGAAGTGACCTGAGTCTCACAAGACGTGGAAGGACAGACAGGCCGAGTGATGGATGACAGCACACACTTGCTTAACCTCCCCCCTGCCCACCCCACCTAGGGCTTCCTGGCTTGGAATTCCATTGTCCAGAGGCCACTTTTGCATCCCATCCCCAGGGAGGGGGGCCAGACCAACCCTCGCCCCTCTGTCTCCCTCAGGAAGGCTTGCTTAATAAAACAAAGCGCATCACTGATGTGCCTTGTTCCAAGCCAAAAATAAAATGAATAAGATTATTTGAAAACAATTCCCCACCACTGTTGTTATGAATCCTAAGGGAATCCTTAGTTGCTGGCTAGGTTTTCACTCAATTTCAAGTCTGTCTTCTGCACTATGGTCTCTCCCTATACAACCTCATTCATTCAGTCATTCATCCATCCATTCATTCAACATTTATTTATTAATTACCTACCTTGTACCAGGGACCACTGTAAGCTTTGAAGATATAACAACCGCAACAAAACCCCTACTCCTACAGATTTACATTCTAATGGGGTCGGGGGAGGGGAGCTGGCAGATAGTAAACAAACATATAAACTCTGTAAATTAAAGAGAGTCAGGTCAGGGGTGGGAAGTGAGAGTGGAGGAAAGCTCAGCAGGGAAGGGGAAACAGGGAATTACCTACCTTGTACCAGGGACCACTGTAAGCTTTGAAGATATAACAACCGCAACAAAACCCCTACTCCTACAGATTTACATTCTAATGGGGTCGGGGGAGGGGAGCTGGCAGATAGTAAACAAACATATAAACTCTGTAAATTAAAGAGAGTCAGGTCAGGGGTGGGAAGTGAGAGTGGAGGAAAGCTCAGCAGGAAAGGGGAAACAGGGATGTCGGCAGCAAGGAGATGGCATTTGAGAAAAGAGGTCAAAGAAAGGAAAGATGGGGCAGGTGGACTTCTGAAGGAAGAGCATCCCTGCAGAGCAAACAATGAATGCAAATGTGCAGCATGGAAAAGTGCTTCAAGTGTTTGAGCAACGAGGAGAAGAAAATGAGATGACAATAGAGTAAGAATTAGGGGAGCGGCGGGAGATGAGCTCAGGAAAGAAGCCAGGGACCCATCCAGTAAGAACTTGTTGGGTAAGGTTACGGAAGTGGGTTTCATTTTAAATGAAAAGGCTGCAATTGGAGAGTTTTGAACAGAATACAATCTGACATGTTTTAATACAATCATTTGGGCTACTTGGTGGAACAAAACATTGGAGAGCAAGGGCAAAAGAGAGGAGACTGTTCAGCAGCCCATTTCCACAGTCCAGACAGTGGATGGTGCTGTTCATCCTTGGTGGTAATGGAGTCCATGCCAGCTGTTGTACTCACCCCTTCTTCCAGCAATCCAGACAGAACTTCACGAGGGGTCTCAAATTCTTCACACACACACACACACAAATACAGAAGAGCCATATAAACCTTTGTCTATTTTACTGAAGATTCCTTTGAGAGGCCTGAAGAGGGGGACTAGTTATCTCACAAACGCCACAGGAAGCCATATTGAAAGCTTTGACCATTATGCTCCCCTGTGCTTCTCAGTGGTACATAGCTCTCTTCTCCCTCCTGGATCCCCGTTCCCTATAGACTTCAGATTTCCTTCCTCCCTACTGTGCCAAGATATCCATCTCTGCCCCAGTTTCTGCGCTCAAAAAGCACATAATAAAATCTCCCACAGAGTTTGGAAAATAAAGCCCCCCATCAGTTAACAAGGTCTACTCTTACCTCAAGGCAATGCAGAAACCATCCATGGTTATGTCAGTATATATTTGCAATTTTACTCCCTACCCCAGATAGTTCATCCAAACAAAGAATTTTCTCCAAAAAGAATTTGGCTAATTGAGATTTTCTACATCTCACCACACCTATATTTAGTATCTATTTCTTTCAGTCTTACAGTGAAACTGTTTACGACAACATGCTTCAGTAGACTAAAACTTCCTGAGAACATGCAATCCCATCTAACCCCACACCTCTGGCATTACTAGCACATGCCTGTCACTTAGCAAACATCAGTGGAATAGAACCAAACGGACTGAAGTCTTTATCTTGTTATCTTTTTATGAACCACGCTATATAGATTTGGAGCTGATGGGTTGATGTTTTTCTGAGTCTTGTACACTGCATGTGAACTAAGGACCGGGATTTCAAAGTGGAGTGTGTTCTTGTCTGAGGCAGTAATAAAATCCTTACTTCTCTTCCTTCTTCCCTTCATTCCTGGATTGTGTACACAGGTTTCTGAGCCTTCCTCTTGCTTTGCCAGTTCAAGCGCCTGCAGTATTCTTGGGGGAAGGGGAAGGAATATCAGTGTTCCATGGAAAATGGAAACTTCTCAGGGGTGGGGACCTACTGGCTCCATGTTCTTCTGTTCAGTACCTGGGACGTGTTTCTCTTACCACTGCACCAGGATACACACTTGCCCGGAAATTTGTCTAATTGCACTGAACAGAATATGCATGAATTAATTCGGTAAGTCCCTGTGACCTATGTGCATCCGGTTACAGAACTTTGTATGAAGGGTGCCCAGTAACTACTGTGGATCGGCTGCCATGTATTCTACTTTCACCACCTCTCCCTCAACAGCTCTTTGAATGTAGAGTTGAGGGTGGAAGGCAGCCACAAGGCAGCAGCGTTAGAAGCCGAAGAGGTGAGCTGTGACCAACACACAAGCTCATCTGTGAGACCAGTCTTTAAAAAAGCAAACTGTGGGCTTCCCTGGTGGCGCAGTGCTTGAGAGTCCGCCTGCCGATGCAGGAGACGCGGGTTCGTGCCCCGTTTCGGGAGGATCCCACATGCCGCGGAGCGGCTGGGCCCGTGAGCCGTGGCCGCTGGGCCTGCGCGTCCGGAGCCTG
>NW_006770904.1:1225487-1252403 GCF_000442215.2 Lipotes vexillifer
GGCAGGTGGATTCTTAACCCCTCCCCAACCAGGGAAATCCCCAGCCCAATTATTTATACAGAGATCTATTAAAAAAAAAAAAAAGCAAACTGTGATGTTTAGAGGATCTCTAGCATCTAGCCTGATCTATATATAATGCCAGGCTTTAAAATCTAGTTTGTCAATATTACTATGTATTTTATACTAAATAAAAAACAACAAGAAACCTTAATAAGTCATTGCATTCTATGGTGGGTCGATAATGAGCTACATGAGGGTTAAAGGGTGGGTGCAACTAACTTCTTATTCCCCAGGATAATCTTGCACACTCTCTGTCTCTTGGCAGGTGCTTGAGTTAACTTTTCTGAGTGAATGAATAATCATCCTCTGTGTGCTTCCTCCAGGTCGGCTTTATCTTTTGCTAATTGCAGAGAAATGATGCTTCATCATGTCCTTTGAGATAGTTTGGGGAAGAAAAATCTCACAATATTCTTTAGTCTTAACATCAAGTGCCTAGTAACTCTTCCTGCTGGGAGTCTTTATTACTCTCTTCCAAGTCTCAGCAGTTACTGTATGTTTAAAGATTGTCATATTGTCACCCCATTCCTGTTCCTTTTTCTTTTCTTTTCTTTTTTATTTTTTTTTGCGGTACGCGGGCCTCTCACTGCTGTGGCTTCTCCCGTTGTGGAGCACAGGCTCCGGATGCGCAGGCTCAGCGGCCATGGCTCACGGGCCTAGCCGCTCCGCGGCATGTGGGATCTTCCCGGACCGGGGCACGAACCCGTGTCACCTGCATCGGCAGGCGGACTCTCAACCACTGCGCCACCAGGGAAGCCCGCCAGATGATTTTTTAATATCATTTTTAGATATCTGCTTCCTGCTAGGATATAAAAAGTAGCAAGAGATTATTGCTTCTGCCTTTACGGCGAAACACATCCAGACAAGCTACGTAATGATAGTTTTAAGAAACCCATCAAAGAACCGTGGAGCAAAAAAACCTAGATGAGATGGATTTCAGGACAGAGAAGCCCATGACCTTGACTGAAACCCTGGTGAAAAAGGAAGAGTCTTCTGATGCCCACGGGTTAGCTGGGATGGTGGACTGGAGTCTCAAGGAGGCCTAGTCACAAATCGAGTGACTCACTCTCCCAGTCTTTCCTCCAGGCCTTCACTGGCTGCACGGGGACAGTGCACAGAAGGCTAGGGGGCAGGGCAGAGTCCTGATAGAAGCCATATGAGATACAAGGGGAGTTGACTAGTGCAAGGCAGAGGCTGCCAAGGGCTGGAGGCCAGGCAGGAGAGCTGATAGGATCCCAAGAACGCACTCTGGGCTTTCGCTGGAGGCAGGGTAGGAGCCCTGCAAGGTGGACCCCTGGGACCAGGACCGCACAAAGGGCAGCCCAGTAGCCTGCTGAAAGCTGGGGTCAGGGCACAAGAACTGAGATAAATCCTTTCATGGTGCACTTACCCACAGTAACCGCCTGTTTAGGAACTGAACACAGGGAGGAGAAAGGCCTCATAAAGTGCAGGAGACCAGAGGAGTAACCAGAGAGAAAAACCTGATAGGAAAATCCGGCAGCCAGGTGAAAAAGCAGAGAGATCTCAAGAGTCAGAAAGCTGAGTCTCCCAAGCCCAGGTGAATAAAAAGTCCTGACCGTGCTTTCAAAGATTCGAGCCAATGGTGAATGGAAACTAACAAGGCACGCCAACTACCCAAACCTGAAGGGAGAGCAGAAGAATCGAGAAACTTCCCCCTCCCTCAGGCCTTACACCAAGCCCCAGGGAGTGACCGTCTACCACAGGGAAAGGGCTGGGAATTCTGAGGAATGCAAGAGAATGCCATGTGCCTGTGTGAAGGCGAAGCGGGAGAGTGAAGAAATCTGCCCAATCCGTCTACACTCCAGAACCTACATTGAGTATCAGGCAGGAGCAACCTGCCACCAGGGGGGGTCAGAGCATGGAAAGGGACCTCCCTGAAGCATGGGTTCTCGTGGCCTGCAGAAGTCTGAGGGCAGAGCCTGAAAACCAAGAGAATCCTTCCTGGACTCTAGACCAGATGCTAAGTATGAGGGACCTTTGTCTGCCTGTGGACGAGGGGCAGGGTAGCTGAGAAAGCACAGGTGCAGGAGGCTTGTGAGAGTAGAGGTGGGTCAGAAGAACTCAGAGAAACCCGATCTCCTGGCTTTACACCAAGTGCCACCTATCACTGGGGTAAGGGAGAAATACTAAGAGAGACCCCGTCCTGCTGTGCAGGGCACAGGGACTCCTGAAGTCTGAGGGCAGAACAGGGGAACTGAGGGACACCTTCTAGGACGCCTGTGCTTTTAATAAGTAGGAGGCTGCAGAAGGGCGTTGCTGGGAAATGTGTGGTGTACGGGCATAACTAAAACAACATGGAGCTCAGCCCAACCCAACTGCAATCGCTACTGACCAAACCACTCTACTAAAAGTTTGACAGAAGATGAGACATGCCCTTTCCTGGATGTAAATAAATTTGTCTTGGTCTCTACTGTTCTTTTTAATGCACAATGTTTGCAGTAGATCTAAAATGAAGAAAAGTATGGGGTTGCCCTGGTGACGCAGTGGTTGAGAGTCCGCCTGCCGACGCAGGGGACACGGGTTCATGTCCCGGTCCGGGAGGAACCCACATGCCACAGAGCGGCTGGGCCCGTGAGCCATGACCGCTGAGCCTGCGCGTCCGGAGCCTGTGCTCCACAACGGGAGAGGCCACAACAGTGAGAGGCCCGCGTACCGCAAAAAAAAAAAAAAAAAAAAAGTATGAAAAAGCAACAAAAACAAGCAAAAAAATTTGAAAACCAAAATCATTGTCAAAAGAAAAAAAGTCAATATAACTAGACCTCAAAAAATATTGGTATTTTCAAAGAGAAACTTTAACATTATATAAATATATATATAAGCCTTAATGAAATATTAGCAAATAAAATCTAGCGACATACAAAAAGCCATAATTAACAAATAATAAGTCACAACAAGTAGGGCTTATCCAGAAGTGCAAGATAGACGGCTTTAACATGTGAAAGTTAAAAATCAATGTTATTTGCCGTATTAGGAGAATAGAGAAAAAAAAATCTCAGTATATGCAGAAACTGCACTCAGCAAAATCAAACACCCACTCATCATAAAAACTATCAGCAAACTAGAAATAGGAGAAAATTTTCTCCATCTAATTACAAACTATTGTTCAAACTAGTAGCACTGAATGCTTTCCCTCTACGGTTGGGAGTAAGACAAGAATGTCCCCTCATAACAGTTCTAACATGGCCAAATCCCAAAAACATTATGTTAAGCAAAATTAGCCAAACCCGAAAGAATACATATTGTGTGACTGCATTTTATATAGGCAAAGCTAATTTATGATAAGAGAAATCAGAATATGATAAGAGAAATCTGAACATGATTGGTTTTTCTAGATGATGGTCATGTTCCGTATCTTGGTTCGAATGGGTGTATGGAATTGTCAGATCTCACTAAACTGAATAAATAAGGTCTGGGCATTTTATTGCATATAAGTTATACCTCATAAAATTATTTTAAATAAAAAAGATTCATAATTTGCCAAACTGCTTGAGAAACCAAAGGCAAGCCCTCTGAAAACATTTATTGGAGTAAAACAAAACAAAAGCATCCTGAATCCAGTTGGCTGCAACACTACGGCAACCTGACAGCAAAGATAACTCTTTGCATCTACTTCCCGTGCACTTCAGCACAAGCCTTTCTGGCGTTGCAGTTGTGTCTAGCTTAGTAGAGGTGCTAAATTCTCTGGCCCTGGGTCAGATAGTCATGGAACTGACCAAGTGGAAGGACGAGAGGAATTGACTGGAAGAAAGCAAATGGTTGGTTTGATCTTGAAGTCACGTGTCAACCGACAAACACTTAATGCCAAGTGATGAGCATCCTCATTCCTTGGTTTCAGGTCACAGATGGAGAGAAAGATGTTCTTAGGGAGGTACTTCTGTCTGTGAATTCCAGGAGTCAAATTCTCCAAGCTGCTCAAGGTAGTCAGCGACAGCAAAGAATTGCATACACACAGGGCAGAGCTTCCTGATGCTCTTTATTTTTCTGGATGTATGTGTTGATGGGCATGGGCAACAAAGACAGCTTAGAGCGAAACCCAAGCATTAGTAAGAAATCACAGTTGGGGCTTCCCTGGTGCCACAGTGGTTGGGAGTCCGCCTGCCGAAGCAGGGGACGCGGGTTCGTGCCCTGGTCCGGGAAGATCCCACATGCCGCGGAGCAGCTGGGCCCGTGAGCCATGGCCGCTGAGCCCGCGCGTCTGTAGCCTGTGCTCCACAGTGGGAGAGGCCGCAGTGGTGAGGGGCCCGCGTGCCGGAAAAAAAAAAAAAAAAAAAAAGAAATCACAGTTGACACATCAGTGTGGAGTGGGTGGGGAAGGAGGGAATGGGAACAGCATCTCCAATGTCAAGCGTATTTCCCACTAGTTACAATGCTCCGTATTCTCTGATGTGTCCTTCCCCACCCAGGAAGTCCTTTGGGATGGGGGGGTGGGGATTGAGCTAGCTCATGGGAAAATATGTCTCAGGCTGTGAGAAATAAACTGGCTCGTGCCCAAGCAATGTCCTCCAGGTGTGCCACGAGAGGTGAAATCACCTGGCTCATTTTACCATCTTCGGGATGGTGTCAGGACCTGACAAAGCCAGGCAACACGTACAAGGAAACTAATCTGAGACAGGGCAGTGGTGCTCATGGAGCCTTTTGTACGCAGCCAAGATGGGGACCTTATTCAGGAAAAAAAATGCTAAGGAGGCCTTTTCTCCGAAGAGGAAAGCCAGGTTGTGGAACAATGAAATGAGTTGCATCAAGTGACATGCACATCTGATGCCCAGACAGACCCAAACATATATGCCCCATGAAGCATGCTACACTTCTGGCACCACTTCAAACTATCATTCTGTATATATTTGTTCAGCATTTATTTACTGAAGAAAGGGGAAAAAATGCTTTAAGGGAGGGAGAAGTAAGCGTTCTTGAAATATGACACACCCAGGGAAGAGCATATGTCATAATGTATAGCTCAAAGAATTCCCCCAAAGTCAACACAACCGTGTTTTCAGCGCCCAGAACAAGAAATAGAGCATCACAAGTCCCTTGTGCTCTCCGCTAGTCATGGCCACCCCTCAAAGGGAGGGACTCTCTTCACTCCTAACGTTGAAACAGCTTTTCCTTTTCACGAGGTTGTGAAGCTCTTTATGTTCACGTGATACTAAATTTATCATTTGAACTTATTGGGAATTATCTTCCATTTCATGGCTTATTTGGTTGCTCATAGCTAGAGAGTAATGTTTATTTACACTCTTAAGTGCAGGTCAGCAAATAATTACAAAACATTTTTCCCTAGAACGAGCACCTCATCATGCTTTATTTGGTTTCAGAATGGCGGCTGCTTGTTACCACTGACTCTGGGTGACTGTCAGATGGGTGCACTCAGAGATGGTAGCACCCTGTCATGGCCCTAGTAACATATTATTCAGGCACAAAAATAGCAGAGATAGGTTGATGCTGGGAATGTTTTTACTTCTCCTCAAAGGCACTGTCTACATTGGCAGAAGTAGAATGAATGTCTATTTTACCAGTAATGGAATGAGTTGCATGTGGAAACCTGAATTAATAGGCAGCATTCTTCCAACTTATTACTGTCATGTGTGTTAGCATCCTTTCTTAGAGACTGGTACCCCAGAGAGATGTCCCATCTTTTATCCAATATATGCATTGCAAATGTTTTTTTTCCAGTCTGTGGCTTGACAGACCTCACTGCCTTCTGGCCTGAACCTTTGTTAAGACTCTCAGTTCAGGATTTTAGATGAATTTAAAGCCAAGGACAGGAGACATTCCAATCATTCTCCTTGAAATTTAGTGTTGAGATTGTCACTTCATTTAGCAGACATTCAAAGCCTACCTCCTCTTGATGCTGAGGACACAGAGATAAGTTAAGACCCAGCCCTTCCTCTGCAAGAGTTCATTGTCAGTGCGGAATTAGACATGTAAACAAATACCAGAGGAGAGATGACAAAGCCCTTTTGCCTTGGGGAGTCCAAGAAGACCTCATACAAGAGAAAACATTTGAAAGGAGCCTTGAAGAATAAATAAAATTTCACCAGCAGAACCCTGAAGAAAGAGCATTCTGCTCTGAGAAAGCAGCATATGAAAACGCAGGGTGGAGACAAAGTCCACGGCCGCGAACAGCTTGCATAATATTTTTTTCAATTGTAATCTGAAGACCATCTACGTTGGAACCACCTGGATGGTAGCTAAAGCAAAGTTTTCTGGATCTTACCATGTACAAGATTATAATTTCTGGGGTTTGTGACCTGGGGATCTTCATTTTGGCAAACTTTACAAGTAATTCTATTGCACACAAAATTTGAGAAATGTTGCCCTAAAATAGGACCTAAAATAGAAGGTAGAGGTGAAGGTTGAAGATAAAAGAGGAAAAATAAGTTGAAGGTACACAGCAAAGGGTTGATATCATGTACTGAGGGCCGGTATCTGGAGTTTTCTTTTATGTGGAATGTCAACCTTTACAATCACACTGTGCGGTAGGTGTTATCATCTCCATGTTATGTATGAATAGATGGAGAGTCAGGACAGTAAAAATGCTTCCCAACCGTCATAGAAGTGGTCTGGACCAATGGTATATCTGAACCCAGTGACCATGCTTTTAGCCATTTAACTGCATTTGGGCTACTTTCCTTCATACATTTGTGCTGACCTGGCTCCCCTCTTTCTTCCCACATTCTCCTGGGAAACAAGGACTCTCTCATTTGGATGCAATGACTTGGATAGAGCTGGATTTCACCATCAGATCCCGGTTCCACCCAGGACATGAGCCATCTGGAGCCCTTTGTGTCCCTGACTGGCAATTCGGGGACCCAGTGGGGAATCTGACACCCCTGCTGCAGACCCTTGTCCATAGGGAGCACAGTAAAGATATGATTTTGATTGTTTTTGAGCACTCGGTTTCTGATGCCATCTTCTTTTGGTTTCATGGTCTAATCATTTGATGGTCTCTGTAAACAGTTGATGGTTTATAGAGATCTTGTCTCTGCTGGGTGTACGGTAACAGGGAATTTGACTTGTTAGTCTCTTCTTTTTATCTAATTTGAGCTCAGATCAACTAAGAATTTCAAGCCAACTAGGAAGTGAATATCCGGACTAGTGAGTTTTTTATTCTGGGTTTATGCTTGACCTATGGCTGAAATTTTAGAACTGAAACTATAAGCTTTCTCTGTGTGTGTGTCTGTACGTTTATATGTCTGTAAATTATAAAGGCTTTTGCCTTTCATTGTGTGAGTATATGATATTTTCTTATCTCCTGGTGATATTAATAAACTGATTAGAAAATCTTTTAAATTAATGGAGCTCTAGTCTGATTGGCTTAGAGATAAATAAGTACTTCTATAAACTGAATATTCCTTAAATTCTCAGAAATTAAGAAAATCGAATCTCTAATACTTTCCATGTGAAAAACAGTGGTATTTTTATAGAAACTAACTCAGAAATAATTTAAGTTAACATAATTTAGGTAAACAATACTAGTTTAATAATTTTGGTTTAATAAAATCAGCTATGTTTTCTCTGATTTATACGTGTTAAATATAAGTGTTAAATAAGCATAGATTTTTATTCTACTTGTATACATTATTCCTAAACTTATACAGATTTACTGAATGAATAAGCTAGCATAACTTCTAGTATATGTTTAAGACCATGACAAGTGTAAATTTGTGGTTAACCCGCTTGAATCATTACCTGAAATTTTTTTATGTTTTACAGTATGTCAGCTTGAAGATAATTTGCAAGATATTTAGTAAATTTAAACCTTTAACTGATGCTAAATTGAGTTAATGAGTGGATCTTCATTAGATGTCTGGATCATTATAATTTTACCTGTTATTTGTATGTGGTACAAAGATGGTCATATGTATGTATGTATATGTGTACGTATGTATTCCCAGAGAGCTTCTGGAAATACACCAAGATTTGCTTTCATCTTTGTAAAAGGAAAGGTGCTAGAAATAATTAGATATATTTCATATGTTGCTATCAATGAGTTAGCACATCAGAAGAGACACTTAGTTGTCCCTGGATAAGATGTGCATGGATGAAATGTTATAAACATTTGAGAAATTGTGTGCAATGTGAGAAGTTCCTAGAGAACTGTCAGTTCCATAACTGTCCATGATATGTTTTGGGGTTTTTTGGGTTTTTTTTGGTATGCGGGCCTCTCACTGTTGTGGCCTCTCCCATTGCGGAGCACAGGCTCCGGACGCGCAGGCTCAGAGGCCATGGCTCACGGGCCCAGCCGCTCCGCGGCATGTGGGATCCTCCCGGACCGGGGCACGAACCCGCGTCCCCTGCATCGGCAGGCGGACTCTCAACCACTGCACCACCAGGGAAGCCCGTGATATGTTTCTATTTATGAGTCCTAGTGCTGCTCTGCCTAATATTATTTAACAGCATATAGTGCTATTGGTCATAATTTCAGTTTTTTTAAATATTAAGTTGTCACAATTTTACTTATTTAATTTGCACCTGGCATCTTCCAGGCCAGTGATTTTCATTTGGGATTCCCATCACTTACCTATGGAGTTCTATTAACATATAGATGTTTAGGACTTGCAGAATCTCTTTACTTGATATTCTTGATATATCCTTGTATATTCTAACTATATGCTGGGCATACTGGGTATACTATATTCATGATTTATTGTGTCAGGATCATTACAATTACATCTGAAGAATTTTTTTCTCTGTAAAGGTAATATTCATCTATTTTTATAAATTAGATGTAATATCCACTCTTCTTTGAAAATAGGGGAAATCAGTATGTTTATAATTATTTTGTCCAGAACTTTTTGGGCTGACTTTATTACCTTGTTTTGCATGCCACATTAACAACCAAATGTCTTTGTCAGTTGCGTTATTTTGTAATGAACCATCATCAGATCTTTCACTATTAAAATGAGCAGTAATAAGTTAACCACAGCCATTTAAAGTCTGTTGTCATCTTCAGGTAGGTTTTTGTTTGTTTGTTTTATTATTTAGCCTATAAATAATTGTTTGTTTGTTTTATTGTTTGTTTGTTTTATTATTTAGTCCCATAGAAAAGGACTATGTCAAGTACTTTTGGGCACAGAGTTCCGATGGCACTGCTTAAACAGCTTTGAGATCATACCAGTGGAGTGAGTCAGGATTTCTAGACTCTAGTTGAGAAACAGATGGGTTATGACACTGCTAACTCCAGATTGAGCAGAATAAGATTTAATTACATAACACTGAATGAGCTGATGAGGAAAGACGGTGTTTTTTGTTTGGAATACGGCTGTTCTAATACTCTACTTTTTGGATATATAAGGAAGCCTTTTCCTTTTCCTCTTAAGCTATCTATATAGCTCATGGTAATTGAGTAGAGACGGCTTTTGTAAACTGAAATGAAACATTTATAAATGATATCTTATTTTCCTTGTCTGACTCTTCCAGAATTCAGAAAATCTTGTTAGTATTTTTATTCCCATGGCAATGTATGTGCATAGGTTCAATAAGAATCTCTCCTTCTTGTTATTATGACATAATTTAAATCATGAAGTATGCAACCAAGACCTTGCCTGGAGTGTCATATTTGAGAATGATGCTCATTTAATCAGATATGACCAGATACTTTTAAGGAATTAAGGCTGGCTTTATGAAGCTGGTATTCACGAGGTCCTCATGGGTGAGTAGGTCTAATGGCTTATAGATTCCCAGCCTCACAGGTGAGTAAGAAAGGTCTCTTCCTGGCAGACCCAGTAATCTTAGGGTGTTTGGGAGACTTCAACAAGAGACAAATTTGCCCAAATTTATAGCTATTCCAGGTAAAATCTGGTAGCAAGTTCTTGGCTTGACTCCTTAGCTTCTAAAGGCTTTTATAAAAGTTCAATCTGAAATTCCTATGAAACATTCCAGAAAGCAAACTTAATATTGTCTATATGGTACATCACCATTCTTGCCATGCCTGTCTAAATAACTATGCCAAATTTAATGAGACTAGCCTTATTTTGCCACCAAGAATAATGTTTCTTTGAGATTATCTTTCATCAAAAGTATGGTGGAGCTTCCCTGGTGGCACAGTGGTTGAGAGTCCGCCTGCCGATGCAGGGGACACAGGTTCATGCCCCGGTCCGGGAAGATCCCACATGCCGTGAAGCGGCTGGGCCCATGAGCTGCGTCCAGAGCCTGTGCTCCGCAACGGGACAGGCCACAACAGTGAGAGGCCCGCGTACCGCATAAAAAAGTATGGTGACTGTAGAGGGAAATTATTTGTTTTAATAGAAAACTGTATGTTATATAGCACAACCTTCCAGGTTATCAGATTCTAGCCCTGTTCATTGTCTTTGAACTAGTTTGGATCTCTTTTCAAATTGTCTCTATCTTGTCTGTTGGATAGATAATGGACTTGCTCCCCAACTCTGGAAAAATCGGTTTGGGTATCCATTTGTAAATGGCACTGACTCTTGTTACCTTCCCAAATTGTCAATCTTTATCAGATTTTCAATCCTTCCAGTTTCCTTCAAGGTCTAACTATAATCTTTCAAACTAATGTTTTCGATTTTACTCCCTGCTGCCTGTCTCTGTGTCACTGAGAACTAAAACCAGATTATCCTAGGTCCCTATGGGACTCCTGGTTGCCTGGCCCTTTTCCCTAGGATTTGCAGAAGCCCTGTGAGCTAAAGCCCAATGGCTTGATATGTACTTTGAAGGACTCACCACCATAGAAGACCATTCATGGGTCTGATTTCTCCCTGGAAAAGGCACTGACTGGACCATTCGGCCCGCCTAGTGGAATTCTAGGGTCAGGTATACCCTGTAGACAACATGACCAAAACCACCAACATCCTAGCTCAAGAGCTCCAAGAAACTCACTTAGCAGTACTGCATAACTGGAAGATGTTCCTCCACTGACCTCCTGGAATCCACTGGGCTGGTTACCCTCCAGGTTCAATTCTTGGCTTTTTATTTTAATACAATCTTTAACATTTCTCTTCTCCATTTTAGGCATCCTTCTTTTAAGGGGTCTGATCTCTAGGACCCTAACACCGCAGACCTTAACCATCACTTCTGTACAGGTAGTTCAGCTGCTTTTACAGTAGCGACATGAAGGCGCCTTGAGAAACTATTTCTGGGACTTTGCTTCGTCTCACTCAGAAGGTTTAGGATTATTGCCTAGTTGTTCAGTGATGACGTATGTTCATCTTGAACAAAAAGAGGAAACGAAAAATGTTGAACTTTGCCTGAGCCCTGTGTTCCCCAAAAGCAAGAGTCAAGAAGTCCCCCTCCAGTGTTCTGAGAAATAGCGAACCTCGAAGGACCCTGCCTCTCTCATAATCCCCTCCAGCCCTTCTCAGCGATTCAGAGAGGATCATCTCCATCCCTCTCGTGACTCCCATAAGACTCAAGGACAACTTCCTTGTTTACCTGCTTCTATAAAGTCCCAAGCCCCCTTCCTTCTCTTGACATATTCTTTCTTAATGAGTGTTGTCTTTATTGGAGTAGGCTGCATAGAATCATCTTAATTGCCCTGTGCATCTTGTCTTTCGCCAAACTGAGGGGCACCACTGACGGCCATTGATCAGAGCAAAATGAACTAGTTATGGGGGGAAACAAACCAGTGAGCAATGTCCATAGCAAGGTGATTGCTAATGGCATCTTAGCAAATTTTTCAAGCCCGAAGAAGACATTTAAGTTGACAGCAATCCCTACCTATATATCAAGTGGGAATTCTCAACATGTGAAAGGACATTTATGACCATGTGACAAACAGTAAGAGAATAGCAGAGCACTTGAACTATACAATAAATTCTACATTTGGTTAAATACAGAGACTTCTAGTGGAATCATTTCATCTTATTAGCCACAAGTTGAGATAAATTTTCTAAATTTAGTTGAAATCTATTCAAATTGATTTCTTTTTATTTTTAAAGGCATGTCCCCAAATCTCAATCCAGTTGATGCCACTTGAAATTAAGAGATTTTAGTCGCATTTGCTGTTGTTATGCTCTTTAAGGATTTTCAATATCATTGAATTAATTACCCTTTCTGGGGTTTAGCAGGATAATTTAGCAGAAAATATCAATGTCACTTAGGAAAATGAAACTTTTATTCTCTTTCTTGTGGTTGTGATGCTTGAAGATTTTCAGTATCATTGAATTAATTATGCTTTCTGAATTGTAGTAAGATAAATTACCTCTTGATGAGATAGATAGCATGTTAGGCTACTTTCTTCTTATCAAGTCCTCTGTAGATGAAGCATTTTATTGAGACTCTTCTATACTTTTGATTGAGTTATAAATCTCTCAGTCACTTTCTTGCCTAGGTAAGGGTCAAGGCCCATCCTCACAGTATCTTCCTAAGAACGCATCACACTTCCTGTCTTAACCTGCACGCAGAATGGATCACTGTCACTTTTACACCATCGTAGGACTTGTTCCTATCCCACAGTGTAGCCTTTATCGCTGTATTCTTCTTAGGCACAAAGCGTAGTGAATTAGTTTATCTGGGTCATACGAAACTCTGTCTCTTAATTAGCTGCCTGACCTTGGGAAAGTTACTACTTAATCTGTCCCTGAGTTTCCTCATCCATAAAACAGGGCAAATAAAAGTACCTACCTCATAGGGTGATAGTTAAGGAGGAAATGAGTTGATCCCTGCAAACCTCTCAAAAGAGTATCTGGCATACAGTAAGCACTGCATAAATGTTAGCTGGTAACATATTTGTTTCCTGTGTTATGATGGGTCCCATGAGGTCCGGGGACATTTATTGTTCAATCCCTCTAAGCTCCAGACCCCCATATCCAATTGGCTATTTCACATTTTACTTGGTTGAACACAGCATATCAAATGTATTATATCCATAGTGAAATATTGACAGAAGATGGGACAACGACACCTGGGGTTGCTTCAAAGTCATCCAGGGAGGGAGGACAGAGTGTCAGTAGAGGTGAAACTGTATCAGTCAAATCTTGACAACTGTTAACCCTGTATGATGGGTATACTGGGTTTATTATACTATTCTCTCAAACGCTGGCTATGTTTGAAGATATTCGTAATAAAGAATTAAGAACTTAGAAATCACCGTACCTCTTTCTAACCTTTCTTTCAATCTGGTCCTCCTTGCTCACTGTCAGTAGGTAACATTTTTTGTTCTATAAGCTGAGGATGGCAATGGGAGACTTTTTGAGAAGGGAATATATACATCATTTATTTTTAAGTTCTTTCTAGCTGTGCATTTATGGAAATTATGATTGAAGCACTTGGGGAAGGTTATTATGATGATGGTGATATGCAGGGTGAACCGGAGTACAAAGAAATAGAAAGACTCACCCAATTGGGACAATTACCACTAAAGTGGAGCTTGAATAAAGGAATATTTTACCTATGCAAACTCTCTAAAGAGATCCCTGTAAATGGGTCTTATAAATCTTCTGTAGTCTAGTCTCATTATCACCTTTGCCCCTCTCTTACTGAACCCTGTAACCCATCTGTCCATTTATTAATTCATTGATATATTATGCCTGAAATTCCGTACTCAAGGCTGGAGGCCCTAGAAAAGGTGAAAGTTCTCTGTCCTCGCCTGGTCTGCAGATAAAGAGATATAGACATTGAGTCTGCTTAAACAGAGCCAAGGTCCAGGTCACCTCTAAGAGATCAAAGTGGATCTGAAATTCTGACCTCCTTCAAGGCTTCTCCTGTTCTAGGGTGACCATATGTTCCAGTTTGCCCATGACAGTCTGTGGTCGTTGTTAACAGCATCACCAATCACTATCCAAAGTGTCCCCATTTTAATGAGAAATTATCTGGCCACCCTTTCAGGGTCCAAAGTTAATCTAAGAGGCAAAGACCCAGCCTTACAAGTAGCTCCTTCACATGAATCCTAGAGCAGATCTAAGACCCTAGCAAGTTCTGGTCTGAGGCAGACCCCAGTTTAGGCCACCATAAAATTGTCCTTCTAAAAACCTCCAAGGAGACGAAGAATACCTTAAAGTATTTCCACTTCTACCAAAGGAGGTCAGTGTATGAGTGAGGGGGGGCATGGAGAGTGAGAGGATGATACAGAGGGATGAAAATGCAGCAAGACAACAAAGGTCCAAGGACAGAAAGATGTGGGGCTAAACTTCAGCAGGTGTGAAGACAAAGCGGGCCCACTCAGTGAATGTCAAGATGATAAGTGACCAAGAGTTTTGATACCTCCAAGTCTGATATGCACAGGTTCATGTACCAGTGAGACTATATTAGTTTTTTTTAAATTTTATTTTATATTGGAGTAGAGCTGATTTACAATGTTGTGTTAGTTTCAGGTGTACAGCAAGGTGATTCAGTTATACATATAAATGTGTCTATTCTTTTTCAAATTCTTTTCCCATTTAGGTTATTACAGGATACTGAGCAGACTTCCCCGTGTTATATAGCAGGTGCTTGTTGGTTATCTATTTTACATATAGCAGCGTGTACATGTCAATCCCAAACTCCCAATCTGTCCCTCCCCCCACACCCTTACCCATGGTAAACAGAAGTTCATTCTCTGTATGTTTCTGTTTTGTAAATAAATTCATTTGTATCATTTTTTTTTTTAGATTCTACGTATGATATTTGTCTTTCTCTGTCTGACTTACTTCACTTAGTGTGACAATCTCCAGGTCCAACCATGTTGCTGCAACTAGCTTTATTTTGTTCTTTTTAATGGCTGAGTTATATTCCATTATATATATGTAACACTTCTTTATCCATTCATCTGTCGATGGACATTTAGGTTGCTTCCATGTCTTGAAATACTTTCATAATGGCTGATAAATAGCCATAGAAGCAAGAAATCTGGAAATTCCATCCTGGCTGCCCATGGCTTCTCAGACGGCTGGACAACCTTCCCACAATCGAACACCTGGAGGTTTAACATCTGGTCTAGTTGGGGACCATCAGGAACCTGGTGGCCTGGGGGCCACAGGACCACCCCCCGGCTCTGTCCCTATCAGTGCCCACACCATGCCAGTGATGGCTATTGTTAATTTCATCCCTGGATATTTCCACAGCAGTTTAGGGTGGAGGCCTGGAATGATTCAGAATATGAAAGAGAAAAATAAGCTGCAGAAACCCAGAAGACTCTGAACCAGCAAAACTGCATGTCAGATTCCCGATGTGCTGCCTCTCAAGAGCACGTTGCCTGTCGGGCTTGGCGTACATCACTTCCATCAGTCAGTGACCCCCAAGGCTGAGGCCCTTCTCTCTTCATTATCCAATGGCACCAGCCCTAGATCTTTCTCTGGTTACCACCCGGGGTTTGAGGAAACACTATTGCCTCTGCCATCGCATTCATCGCTGCAATTTCTTCCCGTGTGTTAGATCTGTTTCCAGAAGAAGTTGTCAATGAAGCACTCATGGCACCAGATTTGGAGGCTGGCATTGTAAATTATAGTAATTTTTCTGCCAACTGTGTATTGGCATCATGAGGATGATGTAGTAAGCAAATATTTTACAACAAAAATGTTTGTGACCGGGGCTCAGGGGCACGTTGATATTCCTGAGAGAGTAATGAAAAGGATGGATCTGGCAACCATCATCTGTGAGGCTGGAAGGCAAAGCTTTTGTGAAGAGCGATTTTGCTTTACCACCTAGAACCCTCTAATGAGGTTGGCTTGGGTGTCTGTTTCCACTGACCTCTAGGCGCCTCTGAGTGAAACAGCCGTGCTCAAGGGTTCAGGCTCCAGAGATGCTACAGCTTGCTGTGTGACCTTAGGTAAGTCACTTCCCTCTCTGGGCCTTGGCTTTCTCCCCTGGAAAGACCAAAGATTGCTCTTTCTTTCCTGAGGGAACCCCTGCTTAATGTAATACCTGGAGTTGTGAGAACTCTACTTAGTTTCTTTGTCTAATACCCTGAGTATTTCAGGGAAGCACAGGCAGGATAAAAGCCAATCGTTTCCATCACAAAAGAAGCCAATCCCTGGAGTGAAAATGACGTACCCCTGGAGTGGGTACCTCTCCCTTCACCAGAGTTCACCTCTCCTCACCCAGGAGCCTCGGGTCCTTGGATCCCTGAGATCAGAGCTCTGCCTGTTCGTTAGTGTGTAGAGAGAAATCTGTTCTAAGTGGGCTTCCAGAAACCATGCTTTTACTGGAAGAGCAGCAGAAAGCATGACAGACCGGGCCATCAATTCACCCCTCGAGCTGGCATGATCCTTGAGTAATAGTCAATCTTTCCTACATACTCCAAAAGTATTTATTTCCTATGAAGCTTCCAACGTATTTTACCTCTGACCCTCATGCCCTAGGAGCGTTGCTTCACACTTTGTACTTTTCTTGCCGGTTACTGAGGCAGCAAGCACCAGGGAAGAGGATTTAAACGTCTGAATAATAAAAAATATTATTAAAAAAGAAAAGAAAAGGAAAATCTCATCACCGTTGCTTTGCCCTGTTTTACTTTTTCTCAGTGGCTTCTTCCCATGGCAACTCCCTCTTAAACCAACTCCCTCTTAAACCAACTCCCTCTTAAATATACTAGATTCATGTCCTCCAAGCTCAGATCTTCACTCTTTCCTGTCATCCACTGCTTCCTGCCATCTCAGGTTAGCTCTTGGAGTTTTAGAGACATTCCTCCCCTTTTTCATTTAACGGGTGAGGAAATTCATGATGCCAGCGGGTGGAATGGTTGCTCAAGATTAACAGGGCTAAGTTCAGGCCAAGTCCCTTGTCAATGTGGACAAAACTTTACCCTCTTCCTGAGAACCAACCGCACACCGAGAAACAGTTCGCTAGATGAGATGAGTTTTATAAGCAATTCCCCAAAGACACTGGACTGTCTCCTAAAAACAAAAAAGTGAAAGATGAAAAACAGTGCCAGTAAAGATAGAAACCCTGCCCAGGACACTGGCTGTGCACACCTGAAGACTGTTATTTAACATCCTTCAGATGTGTCACTGTTTGGACAACAGCGATCCCTGTGAGCTACTATTTGAGGAATGCCAGGCATTCTTTCAGACACTGTAAGAGAAAGGCGGTGAAGATTCTCAGAAGCTGATCAAGCTCTTATGGGCTTCTGTTGGTAACAACCGTTTGCAGCACTATTCTCCCCAACGGGTTGGCAGGTCAGCCAAGGCGAAGTGGGGAGGAGGGAGGTGCCGAGATGCAGGAGGCCCAGAATCAGCATTTGGTATCTCTGGCTCCAAGGGCACGTGTCCTGTCCTACGCTCCCATGAAAGAGAGAAGGTGCTTGGTGTTCCTCAATAAGCACACTTCTTTTTTTTTTTTTCCTGCGGTGCGCGGGCCTCTCACTGTTGTGGCCTCTCCCGTTGCGGAGCACAGGCTCCGGACGCGCAGGCTCAGCGGCCACGGCTCACGGACCCAGCCGCTCCGCGGCATGTGGGATCTTCCTGGACCGGGGCACGAACCCGCATCCCCTGCATCGGCAGGCGGACTCTCAACCACTGCGCCACCAGGGAAGCCCAATAAACACACTTCTTAATCTGAGCAAATAAAAAGCCAGTGGGAGCCCTCACTTGCTCTGAGCAGGCCATTTTCTCAAAGCAACTCTGGTGTGGAATGTGTATAATTAGGTACCTTTGGGGAGGTCGCCTTGCCATCGCTTCCTTCAGTCTATTAACATGGAGAAAGCACCTCTCACCACATCATCAGCTTAAACTGTTGGATCCCGTCTAATAGCCAAAGCATAGCTAATGGATCAAGTCCCTGGAGAGTTTGCAGGTGAAGGGGAAGCAGAGGCGGCTATGCAGGGAAAGACAGAGGTGTGAAAGCTGGGTTTTTGTTTTGTTTTTAGCTTAATGCAATCTAAAGGCAACTTTTAAGATATAAATCAAATTCTTGATTTCATTAGCCATGATTCTTTTCCTTCTAATTGTCACCTTTCCAAGAAACCATCTTTAATCATCCCCCTACTTAATTCTTACCACTTTGGCCCACTTCTCAGAAATTTCAGAAATGATTCAAAGTCAATACAGTAGGGAAAAAAAATATTTATTTTCTAAAGTCATTACCTTGACAGGCAAAACAAAGCATTTTCTCAATTTCATTCAGAAATACATTAAAAAAAAATACATAGACCAATATGGCCTGCCCAAACATATATTTAACATGGTAAATATAAGGAATAAATTGTTTGAATATAAATATCTATAAAAAAATAAGTACATCAAAATGTAATCCAACCTCTTCCATGAGCCAGTTACGTAAAGGAAAACAATTTGACTGCTTTAAATCATCACCAATGTTTACCCTTCAGTGTCTCTCCTTAACAATCCTATACCGTTGTCTTTCCAAAAATCAAGGTAAGGGAATCTCCTGATTCAATGGATCTTTCTTTTCTTATGGAACAGAGCTAGTAGATTACCCTGAAAATGTTATATCTACTATTGACACATTAGACAGACTTCCACGAGGCTAGGGCTTAGTGTGGGGATTTTAGAGGGGGAAGAGTTTGGGGAAGCAATAATTAAAGGTGGGGAAATACTTTGCCAGAGTGCAATATAGGTGAGGTAGACTCATATGCATGAAACTCATCCTGATTTACAGTAGTAACAGTTTCTTTCAGTTTTGCATTTTATGAATTAAAAAAAACAAAGTCTCTCTCTTTTTTTTTTTTTTTTCACTCGAGTGTTTGTCCTTAGAGTGTTTTCAATTTGTGCATTCCCTAGAAAAATCTTTGCAGGGACTTTGGAGTTTCTCCCTGAAATGTGCCAGGCGCCTGAGTGAGACACAAACACTCCCTTCGGAACCTCTTCGGGGACTCCGCCCGCAAGTGGAATCCCCTCTCCCCCTCCCCCTAGGGGCAGAGGCCACCCTAATTTGCAGGTCACTGCATCTCTCTGCCTTCTTTGCATAGCCCGCTGTCACCCCGAAGGAGGAGAGAAACGAAAGCAGTTCCCACTGATGGAGGCAAATGAAGACCGGCTGGGGGGCTCCTTAACCTTTCCTGGAATGTTTGCACCCAGGGCGCTGGTCCTGTGCTAGTCTGGAACGAGAAGTGGTCTAAGCAGGGAGGATGCATTTGCTCTGATCCCAGTCACGCGGAGAGAGCGCAGTCAGGCCCAGGGCTCTTGGTGGATGAGAAGGCTTCAGACAGGCCCCGACAACCTGCCATCAGTGTGTTCGGTTGTGGGTCACTTTTTTATCTCTGTAGAGCTTGGCTTTCAGCTTGGCAACGTGAAAAGACGTTTTGATGCTGTTACTGATGGCTTCCAACCTATTAAAACCAGACAACAGAAAACAAACGTTATTATTATTTTTTTTCTACAAAAATCATTCCTAGGCAAAAGAAACATCTAAAATTAGAATCTGGCAAAAACAAATCTAAATCTGGATCCTGAACTTTCACCCCCAACCAAAACCACATGTTACTCTGCTAACCTCAAGTGAAAATAAGCTACGTCTTATGCCTAGAATGGCGGTGGGTGGGGCGGTGAGCAGGGAGAATAAGGGTGATATGGTCATATCTAAAGGGAATTGCGTATTAAATACAATTTTAAAGTACAATTTTTAAGGTCAACTAGAGATATTCTCTTTTCTTCTTTAGCCCTATCCCAAGCACTATCCCAACCCCTGTGGGATTGTATGGAGAGACTCATTCAGCAGAGGTTTCAAATAGCCAGGAGTGTCTTCTTAATCACATAAGAAATTGAATGGGGCTTCGTGGGGAAGAAATTCAAAAGGCAGGCCCAAAACAATATTCTACGGTAATTAAAAAAAAATTTGTTTTTGCAGGTTTCATGTTTTCTGTTTCTAGGAGAAAGAAAAAGGGAAGGACTGTAACATTGATTTAATAGTTGATGTAATGGAAGCTAATAGGAAAAAAAAATGATTCCCAAGTCAGTCCAGAAACGGTGATTTACGTAATCTTGCGATCTGAAGGCGCGCTAGTGGCCTGAGGTTAGAAATATGGAAACTTCAACAGCACATGGGAAGTGCTGAGGATGGCCCCACATCAGTAGTAAACAACTCAGAAGTCATTCATGACCGCCAGGCCTGTGCTCATAATACTTGGATCCTAGGACTTCTTGCCACTGGATTTCCAGGAAACGTTGCCACTGACCATGATAGGGAAACGTAGAATATGGGGCAGATCTGAAAGCAGGAATCCTCCCTGCAGCTTGTGAATTCCAAAATGTTTAGGATTTGGAAGACTTATCACTCTAAAACTGCTCAGGGGGCTTCCCTGGTGGCGCAGTGGTTGAGAGTCCACCTGCCGATGCAGGGGATGCGGGTTCGTGCCCTGGTCCGGGAGGATCCCACATGCCGCGGAGCGGCTGGGCCCGTGAGCCATGGCCGCTGAGCCTGCGCGTCCGGAGCCTGTGCTCCGCAACGGGAGAGGACACAACAGTGAGAGGCCCGCATATCGAAAAAAAAAAAAAAAAAAAAAAAAAAAAACTGCTCAGAGCAATCCTATGGTATTACTAATCCAGATCCCAGCTCATGATTAAAAAATGAGAATGCTTTTGGGAATGACATTGGGTCTCCACCAAATGCATTTCCCTATTTAAAAAGTAAATAAATAAACCTGAAAAATGGCATGTTCTAACTCTCACCAACCCTGCCTAATGACTTTATTTTCCCTTTGGCCATTTGAATAACTGCTGTGTTTTGAAGAATTTGATTATACGTGACACTTTAATTAAAAAAAATTAAAAACTCTCCCTGAAAGGATTTTTAATTTCTCAGGGAAAGCTGTAAATATATTGACTCAGAGAGGCAAAAACTAGATGTGACCAAATGACAAAGGTGTCTCTAGATAGATTTTGTTTGGAAAATCTACCTTTAGGATGAGTGGTATGTGTGCTAAAAATCACCAAAGTGTACAGAGGGCAGCAGTCTGCATTCAAGGCCTTCAAGAAAACATTTGAGAGGGATTCCTTTGCTCTCTTTAATCTAGAGAACACAAAGATTCCCCTTTTCTTTGTTACTGTCCTCTGGGCCTTTCTCCCATCAAGGCAAGAATGACTAGGAGAGTAGACCATTCATAGGTGATGGGGACCAGCTGTTCTTAGGAGCCTCTTACCTTCTTATTTTCCTTCCCTCCACCAGCTGCTGATGAAGACACTTCTCTCCAAGCTTGGAACAGTCTTTCCCTTTCTTTTGTTTATTCCAGCCTTTCTCCATGGTGTCTTGGTCCCTGTTAAAATACACATAGGGAGAACATTTCAGCAATAGGAACTTCAGTTGTTCTCAATGCCTCTGTTAATCTCTTTTAAACAAGAAGACAGCATCATAAGAGGAAGACGGTCAGGAAGGCATAAAAATGAAGGAAAACAAAGGTGTTTCTACTCACCTGAGCTCTTTTCCTGCTTGGCAAAAATTCCAGCACTTCTTGTCTTTTTGGCTAGCACATTGGCATCTCGTCCTGTGGTCTGTTGCTTTTGTAGGAAAGAAATCCTTTAAGGATCGCTTGGTCCTAGAGGGGCTTCCGAGTCCATATGGAACAATGTGCCTATCATGGAAAGAGAGGAACAAAAGTTATGAGCATAACTGATCGTCTCCAGAGGTTGCATTCTTTGGGGCAAGCTCCTAAGGAGCTCACACCACAGGATTTGGCAGCGAAACTCAGAAGAGTCAAATGTTGCTAACAGTCAGGATGGCATACGCCAGTCAACGGCCCCAAGTGTGTGGACCCACCCAGGAGAAAATCAGTTTTTCTAAGTCAATGAAATTCCATGTCAACTCTCAACACAGTAGCCTTGTCTTTTGGCTGAAATTATGACATCTCTGCTTTGGTATCTGTTTCATATTTTCTTCCTTTTTCTGACTCTCTACTTAGTTAACAGGTCTTGGGGGTTGTGGCGGGGCGGGACTTCCATGCAAAACCATGACTCACAAGATTTCGAAAACCGATTTTCAATTCAAGTGATACATGATAATGCTAAAAGGGCCCCCTGCGGAGGCTGGGGGAGACACACCACTGCGTGCACGGTTCACGCCAGGTTTGCACACCTCCTGTGATTTGGTGATTAGCATACAACTATAGAGGAACTCCTGGCCAGAAGGCTCTCTAGTAATTCCCAGTGTGTCCATTGTGACTCTCACCTAAAGAATAAAGTCCTCCCGTTGCAAGCGTCACCTTACTGAGTATGAGGCTCGCTGTGGTTTGATTTGATTTCGTTTGGATTTCAGTCATCCCTTACCATAACGGGACACTGCAGGCACAGTCAATGTATTTTTCTTTAGGATGCCTTCTGATGGGTGAACTACTTTTCAGGGGGAGATGGGGGAAACTGCTTTCTTCGCTCGGGAGGCAGAAGGGAACTCTAAGGACCGGGTTTCTATTGCTGTGTTGAAATAGGCTTTTCCAAAGGGGGGAGTCAGGGCACCCAAGTTCTAGGTCTCGCGCTACCATAAATTCATCCTGGCAAGTGATTTCAACATCTCGGGTCTTAGTTTTTCTATAAGTAAGATAAAGTCATTAGACTATAACTCTCTATAATCCTTTCTGCCCCTTCAGTCTATACCCTCCCATGAGAAGCACAGGTTGGACCAAGCCACATACGACCTCAGCAACGTTTTCCCTAAACCCAGGCAGATCCCAATGGAGAACATTCTCCCCGGAGGCCCAACACAAAGTTTCTCCCCCGAGATGTGCGGTAGCCTCCTGAGGGGCATTTTCCCCACTGGGGCACTTTCATGTGGTCAGAAATGCTACCTTCAGAGTCCAAACCCAAAAGTAACAAGAGTAACTGGGCTCCAGTCTCCCGGGAAGCTGGAGGGGAGGAAGCCTAGAGTAACGATGCCCTCTAGAGACTCACTCTGGAGTGTTGACCCAAATGATGTCCAGGTGGCAGAAGTAGACGCATTCTTTATCCATCAGGGAAGAGCAGGAACAGCGCTTGGCCCGGCGGGGCCGCCAGGGCGCACTGGGAGAGGGCTTCTCCCCTCCGCTCTCGGCTCCTGTGCTGAGCTCGGCGCCCAGGACCGCTGGGGAGACAAAGAGCATGTCAGTGGGTGGCATCTCCCCCAAGGCCCGAAGGCACACTGGTCACAGCATCGATGCCACATCTAGCAGAGCACATAAAAGCAGATGAAGCACCCAGCCGGCCTCCAGCAAGAAACACAGACACAAAAAGGACTCTATTATTTTCCTTCCTCAACATGACTTCACCTTTATCGCCACTGGCTTATCCAGCTTCAGAGCGATTAGACAAGTGCAGGGGAAACAACCACCTGAAAAGGGACTTAGCAGCCCCTTGAAGCAGCCTTCAAGGAAATGCTTAGAAATACTGCCTGTTAGACATTTGGGTTGGCTTCTGCATAGAACTTACCACAACCTACAGTGGCTTAAAATTGGCTGATGGCCAAAAACCTGAAACTAAATAAATCAGACTGCCTTTTCCTAGACTCAGAGCCACTCCCTCATGCGGGATGACCTTCCATTTAGGGCAATACCCACCACCTCACACCTCGTGTAAGGCCGGGAGTAGCCCAGATGAGACACACCTCTTGAACTTAGGTGGAGGTCCAGAGCTTCGGGGAGGTGATTGGAGAGAGAGAAGAGAAATCAGCTCTACAATAAAACCACTGACCTAAGGGAAAACTGAGCAGCAGCTCCGGGGACCCAGGCAAGGCTCCGTGGGTTTTGAATTCTGAATCCCCGGAGCAGGATGGTGTGGGCGGGATTTGCCGTCTCCCCTTCCCCACGGCAGCATGCTTCCTCTTACTGACAAGTTAGCCACGCAGCTTATCTGCCTGATTTTGTACATTTCAAATGATCAGACACATTCCAGGATTTTCATTCCCTTGACATCCTTTCTCTTCAGTCAGGGTCATGAAAAGACAAAAAAGTGCACTGACCCTAAAAGAGGGAAATGGGCAGATGCACACATACTATCTAAATCCTTCAGCAGCCAAGATTTATCCTAGCTTCCCTCCCAAGACAGGTGAATAAAACTGGAAATAGAGCCCACACTGTTTTGAGTGCCAAAAACTTGCCAAATGAAATCTAAAGTCAACAATGACAATTTTAAAGAAAATATCTGCTTCACCCTGAAACCGCCTGGGGGTGGTTTTCACCAGGCTGTTCTGCAGGTGACTTTGCTGCTCATACATTGCTTGAATGACTTGAATAAAATTCCTTGGCTTCAAGCTGAAAGGTTTAAATATTTCACACATTAACACACTATTAAAGCAGTATTTGAATAAGATATAAATTCCTATATGTCCTATTACCTGTATGAACACATATATTGCAAACATACATTTAGCTAAATTATATCTTGCTTTAATTGAGTCATATTTTTAAAAGCCAAGGAAATACACTAGGCAATAATAATAATGTTATTTTAATGCTAGAGGAGCAATGGTCTTCAACAGAGGATTTTTTTTTTTTCCACTAGAAAACTTAAGCACCTTTGAGCAATAATTCCCCTACACTTGATTTCTGAGCGGCAGTCATAAAAAGAAATGGGAGAAAACACAGAAGCAAGAAAAGCATTAAGGTGGAAAAGAAGACGGCAGCATTCAGGGATTTACAAGTCAACGTGCCTACCTGCTTCTGGAGCTCCTTGGAAAGCCACAAACAGCAGAGCGAAAATCATGGGGAAATAATCCATTCTGGAAAAAAAGGGATCAAAATCCTTCCCCACTGCGAACTAAACCCGAAGGTGTGGGGGGAAAAACGCAGAAAAAAACAGCTTCAGTTCCTTCCGAGCGCTTCGGGTTCTTCGGATCTCAAAGTGATCCTTCAGCCCGAATGCTCTTTAACGGGGAGAAAAAAGAAGCGTCTGCCAGGAGAGAAGGCAGTGGGAGCGGTCCGAGGACGCACGCGGTGGCGGCCGTGGCGCACGGGGACCCGGGGACCCTGGCGGCGCTGGTCCTAGCGCAGAGGCAGAAGCGCGTCTGACCTGGACGGCTCTCGGCCGGCTTTTTATACTGAACCCCTATAGAGCGGGGGTAAACAGCTCCAATTTTATTCCAGCCCCAGACAATGTTATTGTGTCATTAGTCACCACCAGGCAACGTGCAGCCGGAGATAAGGCCGGGCTCTAAAGGAAATCACTGCTAACTTCAGAGGCAGACGCCCGCCGTCTGACAATTCGGGGCAGGGCTAAGAAAAAGAAAATACCTATTGGAGACCTTTGGTAAAGCTGCCCGTGCAGCGCTGCCGTCTGCTTCCCCTTTGCAAAAGCTGCCAGCCCCGGAGTTCAAGCATATCAGAAGAGGGACTCCAGAAAAGTCACACCATTGGTATGAAAAGTATGAGCTACAGTTCAAATAGACCGTACTGTTGTGTGCGGGGAATTTTTTTTTTAATTGTTGTTCGCTTCATTTGCCTTTTATGTCTCTCCGATTTCTTAGTGCTGATCAGTCCAGGGGACGCTCTCGCTCTTTACTTACGCCTCCCCCCGCCCCCGACTCGGGGTCAGATTATTTTGGCAGATACATGGACGCACTTTGCTTTCTTCCAGCCCCCGCCCACCAAGGCTGTTCGGCTCAAGTTCTTTGCGTCCACAGTGGGAAAGATAGGAGAGGGGTTGGCAAGAAAAGGAAGTTTAAAGAAAAAAAAAAAAAAAGGATCCTTTTAGGCACATACCCAGTCCTTTCAGGATTGCTGATTAGAAGCCCCCATCAGCTTTCCTTTTTGCGCTCACCCTCTTCCCGTCCCCGGATCCCCCCACTTGCCGGGGCACCAATCTAAAGAAATAGCGAGAGAGGAACGCCAGAGGGAGACGAAGAGCTACCGGGGCTGATGTTTGAGGAAAAATTTTTTAAAAAGCCACAGCCTTGGCTTCCAAATAACAAGGAAACGCAGCCACCTGAGGTGGGAGCCTAGAAAGGGAGGAATGGCCGGGGAGGGCACAGCTCCCCCTGGACTCAGTGGCAGCCAGCAGGGAGCCAGCTCTGCTGGCCTCAGCCCTGGCCAGTGCGTTCCGACTTCTTTCCATCCGCAGAACACAGGAGAGCAGAAGAGATCTGATATCACATTCACAGGATCCAAGCTTCCCCCAGGGAGGAAGAGGTGGCCTGGGAGACATGTCTTGGCAGGGGTCGCCCCCCCCCCCACCCCCAACTCTTTTTTTCTTAACCTCCTGGAAACTTTAACAAAACACTGGCCACAGTCAGGACCAACCTGTCCTCAGCTCCTCCCCGGAAACTACCGCCCGGTACCTCCCAGTCCCTCCAGGTCCAGCCTGGGCCACCCTCCGGCAGGCAGGGAAGCCCATCTCTCGACGCCACACCCACCTCGCTGAGGTTGCCCAGGCAGGTGCCAGCAGCGCCCAGCGATCAGGTGGAGAAGTGAAGCAAAATGAAACTGCCCACAAGCCTTCCCACAGCCTGCCCGCCCTCCTCTCCTGTGAACTATTTGAATGACAAATAAATACAAAAGGTGGGCAGCAGTGATCCGCCCCATCCGTCACCCCAGGCCTTCTGCTCAAGTCAATGCGCAGGATTTCAGATCCGGGAGGGTCGCATTGTTCCAAGGCCCATCTTGCCCCCGTCTCTTTGAATCGTGAGTTTCCAAGACGCACCCTGACGTGGGTGTGCATGTGCGCGTTTCCATTTTTCTTTGTGTGTTTTGGGACAATGGTGGTATCTGCCTTCCCTGTCCATCTCTCCACTTCCAGCTCTTGCAGCAGCCTCTTTTCTTCCTAGAGGAGGAAAGTGGGGGGCCCTTTCTCTGCAGAGAAGGCAGCTATCCTACTGCCAGGCAGTGCCCAACAAAACATTTTGCCAAGAAGCAAGAGCGGGAGGGAGGAAGAACCCCAACAGACCAGTTTTACAAGTTAGATGCTGCCGCTGCTGCTCTGCCTGAAGCCTTGCTGGGGAGCGTGGAGGAGACGAGACGGTTCAAGTTGCTGGACAAAGTAATAAAAGTGGAAATCCCAGGCTTCCCTGGTGGCGCAGTGGTTGGGAGTCCGCCTGCCGATGCAGGGGACACGGGTT
>NW_006770904.1:1252588-1255805 GCF_000442215.2 Lipotes vexillifer
AGATTCCCACCTCCGTCACCAGCCCCCAGCCCAGCCCTCCAGGATCTATAGCAGGGGAAAGGCCCTCTGCCCGCACAGTCCGCCTCAGAGAGGAAAGGGAAGGGAAGGGAAGGGAGAGAAGAGGTAAAGATGGCCTTTTCCCCCAACAGAACAGTCTTCTGTTGCTGTTCTTGCTTTTAATGTTACACTTGAATACTGGAAACTATTTGATAAAGTATTTTTTATGTGTTTCTTTCTGTATCATCTCTTGCTGTGTATTAATAGATAGCTATAAATAAAACACCCTGGGCCCCAAGTACAGATACTACACAGTAGCAAAGTGTACTGTTTTTAGCACTCCTCAGCTTTGCTGTTTCTCAACTTCTGCGTAAAACAATTTGCAACCTTGCCCAGCCAATAAATCTGGGGCGAGATGTGGCAATGAGCTCAGCAAAAAGAACAGCCGTTAGGTTGCCTGACGAGAGAGAGCACGAGGCATAGAGAGCTGGCTTAGTGTGGGCTCGGTGAAGCTGTCCAGGCCACTAGCTCAATCATATATCGTTGACTATTTTACATTCCTACTTTGCATAGCACTGTTGTGAAAGACTGCGTAATACAGACATTACCCCATGACATATTACACACCTCCAGGAGTCATGAACAAACACGGCTTCTCCCTGTGTCCAAAATCGAGTGGTATTTAGCACAGGAAACAGGGTGCTGCTCAGCAGAGATTCATCCCATGTATCTAAAAGCATAGAACTTAAGAGTTCGTCGATAGGTCAATGGATAAAGAAAATGCGGTATATATATGTACACCACATGGAATACTTCTCAGCCATAAACGAAAACGTGGATGGACCTAGAGGGTATCGTGCTAAGTGAAATAAGTCACACAGAGAAAGAAAATACCATATGATTTCACTTATATGTGAAATCTAAAAAACCCAGAACAAACCAACAAAAATAACAAAACAAAAGCAGACTTGTAGATGCAGAGTTCAAACTGGTAGTTGCCAGAGGGGAGAGGGTAGGGGGCTGAGTGAAATAGGTGAGGGAGATTAAGAGGTACAGACTTCCAGTTATGAAATAAATAAGTCACGGGGAGGTAATGTACAGCATAGGGAATATAGGTAATAATAACGTTTGTGATAACTTTGTATGCTGACAGATTATAACTAGGCTCGTCATGATACTCAGTTTGTAATGTATAAAATTATCAAATCACTATGTTATACACCCGAAGGTAATATAATATTGTAAGTCAATTACACTTCAATAAAAAAGAAAAAAATATTTAACATATGCAACTTTGCTTCGCTGACACTTTCATCCATAAGACGATGACAGATAGCAGCTGTTTAGCTTAAAAGAATATGTCCAATTCTCTAACCTAGCGTTTCCCAAACCTCAGTCATTCATAAACCTCTTTCACAACTTTTGCCATATTGGTGTGCCACCCATATATTTTAACTGAATATTTTCCTTTCAACTGACTTACTTCTTTTACTTGAATAGTTTTAGGGAAACTTTCTATTGCTTCTATCCTAAGCAATAATATATATGGAATCATGGTCTGTATGGTTAAATAATATACATTTTATATGGTTAAATAAGGCACCTGAAATCATGGTTTAATACATGTTAGAATAAACGTCATTATTGTGTGCTCCTTAAGCTATTAGAAATAAAAAGTGTTCTGCCATGTACTGTCACCTGATATACCAACACCAGCATGCTTACCACTCCTGGGGAACACCATTCCTCCCAATCTGATGTCTTATGTCTTATTATGTTAAGAATTAAGCCCTGGTTTAATTCCACTCTCTGACCTCTACTTTCAAGATAATCTCCAAATATTCTACATCAAAACTCTCATATGCGGCTTCCCTAGTGGTGCAGTGGTTGAGAGTCCGCCTGCCGATGCAGGGGACACGGGTTCGTACCCCGGTCTGGGAAGATCTCACATGCCGCAGAGCGGCTGGGCCCGTGAGCCATGGCCGCTCAGTCTGCGCGTCCGGAACCTGTGCTACACAACAGGAGAGGCCACAACAGTGAGAGGCCCGCGTACCGCTAAAACAAAACAAAACAAAACAAAAAACCTCTCATATGGATGCATTCCAAAGAAACAGAAGTTCTGGCACCCAGAATCTAGAAAAACAAGGAGTTCACATCCCAAAAGTTCCTAGTTCATACTTCCCCTTGGTTTATCACTTCAATGTTTTGGTAGTTGCCTTTTATCTTATTTTGATCCTCTATCCCGAATTTAAATATCCTCTCTGAGTGTTTACATACACACACACACACACACACGCACCCCACATGTGAACCTATAGATTGAAATTAAATAGTAGTTGTAATATTTCACACATCAGGGAGACCAGAAAAATGCGACGGCCAGTAGCTGCCTCCTCACGTTTTTCTCTTTAATTTTAATTCTATGTCATTCATGATATGTTGGAACTGAAGAGATTCTGATGCAGGAGTTAAAAAATAAGACTACTTGGAGGTGAGTGGAATAGAGTCAAGTGATTTCATTAAACCTAATTTATGTATTCATTCTAGACAAGCTTTCCTTCCACACGTTTGAATGGGATAGTAAAAGGAAATAATTCTGGAAGGCAGGTGCCATATAAATAAGATGGCTACCTTCATGTTTTCTTAAGCAAACTGCATGTGTGTGACATTCAGGGCGGTGACTGTGGTTAAGTCTGCTGTTGTCAGAACCCTTTTCATGACACCATTTCATTTCAAATTTTGTGTGTCTTTTTTGGTTTTTAAAAGTTTCCTGTAGAATGGTGGTTATCATGGACGGAGGTGAGGTGGGTGAGGGAAATGGAGGGTGATGTTGGTCAAAGAATACAAACTTACAAGATGAATAAGGTCTGGGGATGTAAGGTACAGCATGGTGATTATAGTTAACAATACTGTATTATATGCTTGAAAGTTGCTAATGTTCTCACCACAAAAAAGAATGGTAATTATGTGATGTGTTACCATCAAATGGTAATTATGATGAAGGTGTTAGCTAAAGCTGCAGTGGTAATAATTTGCAATATATAAGTGTATCAAATCAATGCCTTGTACACCTTAAACTTACGTTATATGTCAACTATGTCTCTATAAATCTGAAACAAAAATTTTCTTTCGCACCTCATACATAATGACAAAAAATACACCAGAGGTCTTAGCTCTTTCCCAGCTTTGGTGTAATAAAACTCCTTTGGTATCCTGCTGA
>NW_006770904.1:1255983-1258691 GCF_000442215.2 Lipotes vexillifer
CTGCTGAAATTTACAAAGCTACCCTAGGAAAGTAGCAAGAAAATGATTCATTCGAAATTCATTTTTATATTAGAAATCGGAAAGCTTCCAGTATTCAATTTCATGTGCACATATGTTTATTGAGTCCCCACGGGTGCTAAAAGTAGTTCTAGGTACTTTGTGGGTTCCAAGTTCGATGACTTCATATTCATCAGTCAACAGACTGACATAGGATTAATAAAAGCCACCAGGGGAAAAGCAACACCAGGGAGGAAAAAGAACAATCATTGAGGTGGGAAAGCTAAGGTACCTACAAGAAAGCAAGGGATATGATGATACTAGGTACTAAATGATTCAAGGAGTAATCATGGAATGAAAGAGGCTGAATGAATGTTTTAAAAGGTAGCAGGAAAGATCTTCAAAGATGAGAGGAGTTAGGAGCTGTGGCAAAGAGGCTAAGAAGGGGCAGGGAATGTCAGCAAGATGGTTTGGTTATTGCACTGACAGTTTCACTGGGACCAGATGGCTGATGATGATGAAAGAGAGAAAGAGGGTATAGGTGACATATATGGTTAATATTTCTAATATCTCTGTAATGTGCCAGCATAACGTACAAGGTCTGTAGTTCTCACACTGTGAAATCCTAAGGATGGACATGGGGCACAAAAAGGAAAAGCCACGGTAACCATGAAGAACTCCTTCCTAGTGAATAAGCTGAAATGATTTTGACAGTTCATTGTATGTCACCATTAGAAGATCTGGATTTTATTTGTATTAGAAAATATTAAACGAGTTAAAATTATTCCCATATTTTGCAAATCGCCTTTTTAGATTCAGTCATTTGCAGGAGGGGGAAAATCTTCATATGGAGTTTTAGAAACGTTCTCTCACTGCCTACATTTCTTCTTGTCCCCTTCCTTTCATGAGAAAAGATTTGATACAAGGATTATTTTTATTACTCTCATCTGCTGCCTACCTACAAGTAATTCAAGTCTCCCTCTTTAAACAATGATTTTGATAAAAGTAAATTTCTCTTCAAATAATATATTTTCTTAAATATGAGTATGCTGTGAAAAAGGGAAAATAATTACTGGTTGTCATTGTAGGAAAAAAAATTTGGGAAAAAGGGGGTTACTTTTTTAAAGGGGCATTTGGATTCATCGAAAAATGCTAATTTACTTTCACAAGTTCCAGAATATATCTACCACTAAGGGTTTTGTTTGATTTGGCATTTGCACTTTTTTTAGTTTGTTCTTTTGATGGGAAAAAAACACTTTTTGGACTGGTTACAAGAATAATTTTCCTGTAAATTGATGTCTTTAAATTTTGTTTTTCTGTGAAGCTTAAAAAACACCTGTATACTGTTCATTCATATTGTTTAATATTTATTGATTATTGTCTTTCTGAGTGTAGTTTTTACTAAGGACAGTGAGATAAGTCAAAAGACACTGAAGGACTTTCTTTTCTACATGTGACTCACAAGAGCAAAGAATGTGGAGTGATGACATTGTGTTTGTTGTTACCTTATTATGTTGATTTTATTTTAGAGAAATATGGGGAAAAGAAAAATGGAATAAAATGAAAGCTTATAGGAGGTGTCTGCTTATGGCTGAATTTCAGGCTATGGTAGGACTCCAGGGAAAGCAGTATTGAAGACTCAGTTTATTTAATTTTTTGTCTCCTTTTTGTTGATTTACAATATTATATTAGTTTCAGATATATGTTAACATAATGATTCAATATTTTTATAGATTATACTTCATTTAAAATTATTATAAAATATTGGCTATATTCCCTGTGCTGTACAATATATCCTTATAGCTTATTTATTTAATTTTTTCAAGTAGAGTTGATTTTCAATGTTGTGTTAATTTCTGCTGTACAGCAAAGTGATTCAGTTATACATATATATATATATATATATATATATACATATATATATTCATTTGCATATTCTTTTCCACTATGGTTTCATCACAGGATATTGAATATAGTTCCCTGTGCTGTACAGTAGGACCTTGCCGTTTATCCTTTCCCTGTATGATAGTTTGCATCTGCTAATCCCAATCTCCCAATCCATCCTTTCTCCAGCCTCTCTGCCTTGGCAACCACAAGTGTGTTCTCTAAGTCTGTGTGGAGACTCACTTTAAGAGGAGGAAAAGAGGTGCAGGAGGAAGGTCAGGCATGAAGCCGTGGCCCAGTTCTCAGCCCTCCTTCCTAGGATGTGAGGGAAGCAGGGAAGTATGAGTTAGAGAATCATGAAACTGATAATGTTCATGTAAAGCACATTATCTTGCTACAAAGTAGAAAAGATTTGGGGAACTGCAAAGTAGCTTGTTTAAAGACTTTTTTCCAAAGTTGTTTCAAGACCAGTCAGGGAGGGCTAAAGTTTTCTAGATAAAGATGTTAACAGCATTGTTTCTTTCTGGCTGTTCTTTCACCCTCAACATCCATTCTATTTTTGTGAATTATCTGGAAGAAACTATCTTTTTGGACTAATGACCAGGTCTCTGCACCAGCAGCCTCCTTTTTCCCAATTCTCTCCCATCCCCTTCCCCTTTCCAAGGAGCATTTTGCCACTTTATGGTGACTTGAATCCCACAAAATGGGCCACAGAGTACAGGTTCCCAACACACACACATATTTCCAACCAAGCACCCACCTCCCCTCTTTGTATATATATATATATATATATATATATATATATATATATATATATATATATATAT
>NW_006770904.1:1263003-1277884 GCF_000442215.2 Lipotes vexillifer
ATATATATATATATATATATATATACATATATATATTCATTTGCATATTCTTTTCCACTATGGTTTCATCACAGGATATTGAATATAGTTCCCTGTGCTGTACAGTAGGACCTTGCCGTTTATCCTTTCCCTGTATGATAGTTTGCATCTGCTAATCCCAATCTCCCAATCCATCCTTTCTCCAGCCTCTCTGCCTTGGCAACCACAAGTGTGTTCTCTAAGTCTGTGTGGAGACTCACTTTAAGAGGAGGAAAAGAGGTGCAGGAGGAAGGTCAGGCATGAAGCCGTGGCCCAGTTCTCAGCCCTCCTTCCTAGGATGTGAGGGAAGCAGGGAAGTATGAGTTAGAGAATCATGAAACTGATAATGTTCATGTAAAGCACATTATCTTGCTACAAAGTAGAAAAGATTTGGGGAACTGCAAAGTAGCTTGTTTAAAGACTTTTTTCCAAAGTTGTTTCAAGACCAGTCAGGGAGGGCTAAAGTTTTCTAGATAAAGATGTTAACAGCATTGTTTCTTTCTGGCTGTTCTTTCACCCTCAACATCCATTCTATTTTTGTGAATTATCTGGAAGAAACTATCTTTTTGGACTAATGACCAGGTCTCTGCACCAGCAGCCTCCTTTTTCCCAATTCTCTCCCATCCCCTTCCCCTTTCCAAGGAGCATTTTGCCACTTTATGGTGACTTGAATCCCACAAAATGGGCCACAGAGTACAGGTTCCCAACACACACACATATTTCCAACCAAGCACCCACCTCCCCTCTTTGTATATATATATATATATATATATATATATATATATATATATATGTTGAGATGTGGATTGTTTATTTCCTGCTCTCAAAGAATGACTGGAAAATACCTAGGACAGTTTAATCCTAATATCCTTTTTAGTTTCTTTCAATCATATGTATGCCTACTTCATTCCTCTCACTTAAAGATAAGATGATATGGGTTCAAAACCCTAGCTACATGACCTAACACATGATAAATAAGTAATAGATTCTTAGTAATTTTTCAAGGGCTTTGTTTTCTTCCAAGGAACCCAGAATCTGAAAAGGACAGCCACCTTTGGAAGAGCCAGCACCCACTAAGTTAAGAGCTAGAGGAAAAAGAACACATTGAAAAAAATAGAATTTAAGGAGGGAAAATGACCCAATCTATAGTTAAGCCAGAATGCCAAATTATGAGAACACCCAATCCTTAGGAAAGTGAAACTCTTAATAATAACATGGTCCAAATGTAAGTTATACAACTTATTAGGAACTAGCATCGACTAATTAAACAGCCCCTCACTCAGCAAAGTACTTAGTCTCTCTCTGTCTGCCTTTTCCCAATATAAAAGGAGAAAATATCACCTGCTACTTATCTCAAGATGCCTAAATGAAAGTGTTTAGCTGAGGCTCTTTAGTTGAGACAACCATGTCAATTAGACAGGTTTAATTAGCGAGGTATACAGAGATCCCCGTCAATTCCTTTTAAGTCAAGGATCCAGAAAAAAAAGAGCAAAATGTTGTCAAGGGCAGAATGTAAAAAAAGAAGTAAAGAAAAACAGAAGAACAGTTTTATATAAGCTCTATTGCTGGATGCTGACTAGGGAAAAACACTTAATATCAGAATCATAAATACTGGCAGAGATCTTTCATTTGAAAAATCAAAAAAAAACCAAACAAAACAAAACCCTGAGACACTGTGTAAACAGATATCTGAAAGAGGAAGGATTAGGCAATCAGAATGAAGGCATGGTTTCTAGACTGAGCATATAAGATCTTAATTCTAGCTGAAAATATAGGACTCAAGCTACGCAGGGGCAGTGGAGAAAACATAGTTTTGTAAATATCTACAAAAGAAAAAATTACCAGGGGAAAAAAGCCCCTTTCCCTTTAATGGACTATAGTTGTTTCTTTATGTGAGATGAAATTTGTCATAGAAGTTTTCCATTGGGCTGTATAGACGTTAAACCAGTCATACATAAAGCAAAGCACTAAATGCCTTAAGTGAGAAGATAGAGAATGAAAACTTTTGATTTTCTCATTTATGACAATATGTTAAAAAATAGATATGATTAAAAACAATAGTGTATGTAAAATGTTATTGTGTAGTATGAAATTATTAATAATGAAAATATGCTATCAGCAAGACCAAGTTATTATAGACTATAAAGAAAGAAATGTTCTCTCCTGGTCATTATTTTTATATTATTATAAGTCCCAGAAACACAGAAAGCAGAGCTGGTACTACTCATCTTCATTGAGAACATAGGTTTTAAAGACCCTTTTATTGTTCTGCTTGAGTATTTTTGCAAGTTTCAGCTCGCTCCAGAAACTAGCTTTTCTTTTATTTTATTGCAGAACTAGTTTTTCACAGATAGACTAAAGCCATCTTTACATCTGTACTTGGTTATATTCCTCTCCTTACATTTTTTATGTGGGTTTTTTACAAGCAGCTCCAATAAGATTTCTTCCTGGTTTATTATACAAATTTCTATCTCTCTTTTTCCTTCTTTATCAAAATGGTTTCTGATTGGATTTCTCATAGCTATACTTTATTGAGTCATATTTTTAACCCTCTCATTCTTCTTGAACAGTTTCCCTTTTAACAATCTTGGAGGTTGATACCTAGTGTTTTTTTTTGTTTTTTGTTTTTGGACTTTCCGGAAATCTATGGTGTCTGTCTGCGCCTTCTTTCACTGTTGAAAGGAATAGTAGGTTGCAGTTTCATTTAAGGTTCTTAGCATTTTTGTTTCACCAGTCAGATTTTCCTATTCAGTTCAAATTTTCCTAATGGCATCTTTCTGAAAATGACATTGCTGAACAAGAGAGTGTAAAATGAGAGATAAGAGGGAATCTGTTCTCGGACTCCCTGACTTAGCAAAATTTATCCTACACCAGCCCTACATTGCTCTCTCTCTGGCTCCTGATCCCATCCTTCCACTGTGTAAGTAAGTGCTCATTTTAGCTCCTGTCTTGGTTTACAGGCTCCTATATCCTCCATCCCAACACTTCATCTTCTAGTTTCCAGCTCAAGATAACCCCCAACTCCAAACTCTAATGGACCCTTCCCTCAAACTGACTACCGACACTGAGCTTCTCTGGGTAGCTTCAGGAGTGGACAAATCTGCCCATCCCATCTCCATTTCTAGGGACCAACTTTCTAGGATGTGCCTCCCCTCTTTGTCTCTGGTACAGTGTGCTGTAATTTTCAAAAAGCACTGAGCTTGAATTGAAAATAGAATTTGCACTGTTGAGTTAAAAAAAAAAAACAAAACGCAATTCCTGTCTCTTTAGATCTTTAAGGTAGGGGGAGAAACAGCCCGACAAGTAAACAGATACATAAATATTGACAAGTTCAGCCAAGGGCTATACACGCAAAAACTCTGATGGTTTTATGACACTAAATTGGGAGTTTAGCTGCAGACACTGCCAGAGAAAGGGGGAAAAAATAAAAACGTAAACATTCAGGTGGAAAGGCAGTATTCTTTCAAAAAGCAAGCCGAGTGTTTAACTTTATAAAGGACTCAAGTATTCAAGCTAGCTTTTCCAAGAGAATTTTAAATATAGAACTTGAAGGAAAAGTAAATATGTGGTGTGAGTGACATATATAAAAGGTCTATGTGGCTGTGACTAGTCTCAGAAGGGAGAGTGGCCAGGCATCAGGGATTAAAGACCCTCGGGGACCCCCAGGAGCTGCCCCAGCTATGCTGCTGCAAGGACGAAGACCGGCGGATCACAGCTCCTTCTCGACCTGACACAACTCAAGAAAAGGAGGGGGAATGGCCAGCTACCCAGTGGCCTGAGAAAAGCAGAGATCCCCGAGAATTGATGTTGTTTGCTGAATTTTAATCCAGAGAAAATATTCAGTGAGTTTGCCTTGGTAATTATTGTAAATAATAATGATTGCCAACAAACTTTGTGAGCTGTAAGCTGCCAAGGCTATAACTGTACCAACAATGAGTATTTGGAGGATAATTGGGGTTTTCTCCTTCTCCTACTAGACACTTTCTAACCAATTTTTAGTGGTGAGAAAAGAGGAGATATAATATAAATCAGTTAATTTTCTAACCCATTAAGTGTTGTAGTAAAAAAATTCATGCAGAGGAAATTAGACTAACAGCCAGCACTTATAATAAAGGGATAATCTGAATGTAATGCATAACTAAGTCCCAGTCCCTCATTCCTTATCATTCCAGATAATCAAGAATCCAAAAATAAAAATAAGAATCATGTGTCAGTCCTCTGAATGCTGCCTTGATGGCAAAGGGGCCATGGAGCAGAGTGGGAAGCACACGACATCCAGGGCTGCAGTGAATTCCAGCTCTACCACCTCCCAGATTCCATTTTCTCCTCTGGAAAAGGCAGATGGCAACCCCAAACTGCAAGCCCTTGGCATCTATCACGTTACTGTCTTCTGAGGCCTTCAACCTCTTGGGCTGATCCAACTCCATGTCTTTCACAGACATCTCTTCCTCTGCCAGGAATTTCCTGAGGTCCTGCCCTGGGCTCTTTCCTTTTCTCACCCAGCAGATGCCTTCTAGGTAATTCCGTCCATTTGTTTGGTCTTCAGTACCTCTATAAACTGACTACTCCTAAATTTGTTTCTTACTAAGTATGTAACCTTGGGCAAACTACTTATCCCTTTCTTGTTTCCATTTCCTCATCTGTAGAATGTGGAAAGAATAGTACTTACATCACCATGTTTTTGTAAGTACTAAATGAGTTGCATATACGTAAAGTGTGTAGAATGGTACCTGGCATATAGTTAGTGCTCAAGAAATGTTAGCTATTCTTTTATCACCATCCTCCTAGCTAACTGCCTGAGCCAGAAAGGCACGAGTCATCTTTGACGCCTGTGTCTCTCCCACCCACTCCTTCCCAGTTTCATCCATTCTGTCTCCTGGTAGCATTTGCCACTCCTTCTTTGCTCAACAACCTCATGACTGGTCCCCTGCCTCCAGTCTCACTTTCTTCATAATCCATTCACCGCATTGCAAGACAATGAACCGAGATCAGTTTATCATATAACTTACCAGAAGTTCCAATAAAAAGTTTCACGGGGAGAAAATTAGGCTGACAGCCAGCATCATAATCAGGAGATCAAATGAATCAACATGTATTGCAAGGTCCCTGTCCCTCATCATTTATCATTCCAGATAATCAAAAATCAAACAAACAAAAATAATCATATGCCTTTATTCAAAATGCTGAGATTTAGTTTTATAAAATGCAAAACCAATCCTATTTTTCCTCATTTTTAATCCTTTGCTGCTTTCCCACAGTCATCAAGATGAATCTGAACTCTTTAAAATGGCCTTGCCTCCCAGCCTTACATATCTGAGCAGTGTCCTTGAACTTGTCAAGCCCTCTCTTGCTTCTAGCAGCTTCCTCGTGCTTCTCTCCTCTCCCTGCAATGAAGCTGTCTCTACAGTTCGGTACCAGTGTTTCAAGACTTACGGTGGAACTAAGGGAAGTCTTCCTAAAACCCCTTAGGGAAGACTTCCTAAAACCCTCCACATACATATTTACCAAGCCTGCTCTGACTGCCTGTACTAAGGCTTGGCGTCCTTCGGCTAAGATTAAGTGGCAGTGCCCCTCCTAAGTGCTTCTGCATAATAACTCTGTACAGACGTCTTGCATAATACTTATTACACCCGATTATAATCACCAGTTGTTCTCCTGCCTCACCTTCTAGACTGTAAATTCCTTGGCGTAAAGGAATGTACTTTATTCATCTTTGTTTCCCAGCCTTTGCCTAGTAACTCACATTTAGAAGGTACTTGGGAAAACAGAGTTTTAAGTACAAGTTGAATTCATGATGCACATAAAGTCCCTAACACAATGCCTGCACAAACAGTCACGGGGTTCCCTTCTCTTTCCCCTATTAGAGCGTGCCAGCTGGATAAAAATTTTCCCTTCTAGAAATTGTTCTGAAAATATCAACATCTTTGTGTAAATGACAAAACTCTTTGTGTGCTAGGATTCTTCTTTTTCATTTGTATGCACAAACAGGTGCACACGCGCGTGCACACAAACGCACACACACTGAACACACAAGCCAAGCCCCTCTCACTCCAAGTCCTAACTTTGCACCCTAACCAGCTAATTAAGAAGGAAGATTTGAATGCGAGGCCTCTGCCTTTTAAATGGCTCCTATAAAATTTTCCAAAAGTAACGTTTGTTTAGCCTACCTGAAGGTGTATGCCCTAGATCTTCTTATGAAGAAAGTGGGGGAAATTTTATATTTTTATGATGAGTTATCACCTTCATGGTCAAGTCCAAAGGTGGGAGGAAAGTGAATTTTGGTTACAGTAGAGAAGAGAAACACTAACAGTATATCTGCTGCGTCAAGTGAAAGATGTCTATTTTCATCAGGATTTTATAACAAAAGAAATATGTGTAACCAGGCCAAGTCTCTCTCTTCAAGAATTCACGCCCAGACTCCTTCCCATCCCTCTCCTGCCTCTTGAGTGAGAAGTGACTTCAGGGCCCAAAATGACTCATCAGGACAGTACTTTGTGTTTTTGCCCCTGTGACTCTTAAGGAAGCCTGTGTGCAAAGAAAGGAGGAGGGTGCCAGCAGCAAGCAGTCAGGTGAGGGGTCCTGGAGCCTAGTGGCTCATGTATGAGTAAGAGCCCTTGGGGGGACCCCATGGATACCACTGGAGGTGCTCTTGGGATAGAAGTTTGTGGAGGTTGCATGGAATCTTGGCATATCACTAAACATTTAGGTCTGGAAGGACATTGATTAGTAACTGACGTAGTTCACATCATGGGTCTTTGAGGATATGTATACCAGCAGCAGAAGAAAAACTTCCATAAGTTTTGCAGTAGTCGGGACCCAGTCCTCCCACCAAAGAACCAGAATTATTCCCTAAACTCAAGGTAAACAGAAACATTATTGAGAATGAAGTTAGAAAACTTGGATGGAATCCCAGATCTGACCCTCACTGGCTCTTTTCTTAGACAGTTAGCCTTTCTGAGACTCAGTTTCCACATGGACCAAGGGGAGACCTCACTAGCTATGATGAGAGTCAATGAGATGAAGATTGCAAAACCCTCCCACACAGTGCCTGGCCCAAAGTAGGTGTGCAGATGATTTTAGTTCATCCTGGATATATTTATGTAGCATCTGTTATGGACCAGGCCGTGTTCTAGATGCTGGCAATGCAGTGGTGAGCCACACAGTTCCTGAACTCAGGTCCTTAAATTCCAACTAGGGGAGAAACACAAGAAATTAGAATTTGGGCTGAAATGAAATCAACATTTTGAAAATAAATTGCCACTTTTCCATCAGGAACCTATCTTCGTTTACTGGGGACTTTCCATGATTTATTAAATATGTCCGATGGATTTCAATGCCATCACAGGGCGCTGTTCTAACGTGCAACCAATTGAATTGTGCAGTTAGTCACTTTCCATTGCACTCCCTGCCAACAAGTCAAGGAGCCTTTTATTTAAAAGCTCTTAAGTTGCTACTTACCTCACAGTCCTTCAAATTTTAATATTTATATCTAAATATATCTGAACCTATTTGCATCGGTTGCATCTCAAACTCCAATCTTAGGTGGTTTAAGACATCTTGCAGGGTGTGGTTTACTCTTTCATAATTCACTAGTCAAAAGACAATTCTTTTAAGCACAATGAAAATGCACCAATACCTGCTCTGAGAGCAAAGGACTGTTTTTTCTTTTTCCTTTTTTAAATAACGGTGAAGACAAAGTGTAGGTAACGGACGAGATTTCATCCAGGTGCAGTGGAAGCCAAATACAGCACAAGCATAAGAAAAAACGCTGCTCCTTCAGTCCCCAACCCCACCTCACCCAGCGTATTTCTTAACCACAACTGTTCTTTTATTGTATGACCACTTCACACTTCCTGTTAAAGCTCATGGCTCTTTTTGGTTCCATTTTCTACATTAGAAGACTTTCTTCATAGCTCCAGTTCTCCAGTATCCTTGACAGAAAGGGCACTTACTGAAATTCAAGGATAACACAAGAAACTCACTTGGACCCTGAATCCACTAAGTCTTTCTGATGCTCTAATGAATTGGGGTGCTAACTCAGCACCCTGAAATTTGCAGATCCCTGAGCTATTGTTAGAACCAGGAATTTTGCAGGTAAGCCATAACTTTAAAACATATGGTCCTGCCTACCATTCTAGTTACATTCCTCACCAGTGTCTCAACACATCCCTTTAAAAGAAAAATATATATATTGCTGAATTTCATGTTGTCCTAATCTACCTTTATGGTAATAGCCCTCAAGCATATGTGAATCATGTAGCGGATTCACAATATGCATATATTGATTTATGCTATTAAAATAAAGCCCCTTTTGAGTTCTGAGACGAACACTGTGGGTTTCTTCCCATGTGCTTCCTCCCACCTCTGAGAAAACACAAGATCCAGAAATACTGTTTTCTGCCCCAGCCATAATAACCTACCTGTAGTTCCACGAGTCACGCACTGTCATCTCACGAACTTTTCACAGGCCTGAAAGGCACCTCCACCTCCCTCTGTATTTGCCTAACCCCTGCTTTTCTCATAGAATTTGGCCTGGACATCACCTTTTCTGGGGAGGCTTCATCTGATCAGCCCAGCAACAGGCAAGGCGTCCCTCGTCTGTGCTCTCTGTGCTGAACACCATGTGTTCCCATCTTAGCACTTATAACACTGTAGTCAAGCTGCAGTTTGTTTGTCAGTGTTCCTCACTGGACTGGAAAATCCTTGGGAAGATGAGCTGTGTCTTTTGTGCCTGGATCCCCACTCAATAAATGAGAGCAATTCAAGGGCCTATAATAATAACTGGATCACCGCCATTCCCATGACATTATTCTCTACAGCTCTCATCTACGTCCTTTGCCCATCTGGCAAAGCTCCCTCGGGCCACCCCTGACACTTAATTTAGAGCTTTCACAGTATCTTCTCCACTTGCTTTTGCTTTCAAGGCTATCTTTGCTACACAGTCCCCAAAGAGTACAACTCAATAATTATTAGCTCCCTTTTCTGCCTTGATGTTTGTTCTGAATGATTTTGCATATATAAAAATGCAGGAGGCAGTCACATGATGAATTTTCCCTGACCCCAGCTCTTCCTCTGGTCTCCTTATTTCCCAAACCAAGGCCCAAATTCCAGCTTCTCATCATCATCACCTCCCCCCGGTCCGATATGTGAAAGAGTGAGCTAAAACGATGGTCCTAATGTCTGCCTCCTCTTCAAATATGAGTCAGTTCTCTAGGAAAAAATTCTGTCAAGCGGTGACCAGTCTCTGAGTCATTGGAAATGTGTGGAAAGTGTTCCTTCAACTTTACATCCATCTCAGTTACAGTCTTCTGTTCCCCATTCAGGTATGTCCCTATTTCTTCAACTTAATTTCTTCAACTCTCACCTAGCTTAGTCATTTAGAATGTTAAAAAAAAAAAAAAAAAAAGTTGCTACCATGGGGATAGACAACAAATATAACTAAGGCGTAATTGGCATCTGGAGGGACATTAAATGAGAAGCGTGGTGTATTAGTTTACCAGGGCTGCCATAAACAAGTACTGCAGATTGGATGGCTTAAACAACGTAAGTTTATTGTCTTGCAGTTCTAGAGTCTGGACGTCCGAGGCCAAGACATCTGCTGGGTTGTTTAAGGAGAGGCCTCTCTCCTTAGCTTACTGATGGCTGCCTTCTCACTGTGTCCTCACACGGCCACTCTCTGTGTGTGCACATCTCTGATGTCTCTCTCTGTGTCCTGATCTCCTCTCCTTATAAGGACATGCTGGGTTAGGACTCGCCCTAACAATCTCATTTTACCTTAAAAGCTCTTTAAAAGCCCTCTCTCCAAATACAGTCACATTCTGACTAATGGGGAGGTGTAGGGCTTCAACATATGAATTTGGAGGGGACACAATTCAGCCTTTAACAGGTAGATTCTTATTTTCATTCATGCAACAAACTCAGAAATTATTACACGTCAGCTCAGGCACCTATCTTGGCACTGGACAAGGTCTGGTACAAAGCTTCCTATAACCCAGGCAGAGCTAACATCAAGACCTCCCATTTCTGTTGGCATCTAGGCAGCTTCCTCCAAAGCTCCATCCTCCTTGAAGCCTGCTGCAATACTCCATCCCATACTCATCTCCAACTCTGCATTCCTATCACCTTCATCATGAGGCTAAGTGGTACAGCCCTTTATTCCCTCCTTGTTCCCTCGGTGATAGACTTTTCTCTTCCAATAAATGAAATCAAAATGGAGCACAGTTGAGAATATGGCTCACAAAGGAAATCCCCAGTTAGGAAATCAAGTGCTCTATGATATTAAATTCTACTAAAAACATGTCATTATTCATATTATGAAACACGTGGGCAGAGAAGACGGCCTTAGTCACACTTTACTTCCTTCATCTCCTCCTACTCCCAACTCATCTTCCCTCCACTTCTCTCATCGTCCATGTCTGAGGCCACTGACACGCCACACCCTATATCTAGAACCTCCTCTCTTTAGTCATCTCCCTTCCAACCTGCCCACTGAATTTAAACAAGAAACTCAAATAATATCCCCTTTTAGATACTCTGCCCTCATTGTTAGAAAAGTGGTTCTCCTGTTCTTCAGGACCCTTACCCAGAATCCACTTGACCACATCTCATCTCTCACTACACACACTGAAACTCAGAGAGGCTAAGAAACTTTTTCAAGTTTATACAGTTATTGGAGCAATGGATTCAAGCCCAGGTTGGTCTCACACTCATCATGATCCCGTGCTCCTAACCACACTGCTTCAGGTGCCCGGTTTCTTCTCTCACTACAGTCATGGGGCTCTTGATGAGCAGAGACCTAACCACAAGAAAGATGATATTCATACCATTATCAGAGCTTACCTACATCTCAATGTTACATTAGGAGTTACTCTTTATTCTTTTCTCAGTAGAAACTCTTGGGTGTTACAGGTTAAAATCGTTATATAAGGGCCATCGTTAAATGATATTTTGTTTCTTAAAGAAAATAATACTAAATGTTCCAATGAGTTCAAAAGAAAAATTGTTCAGTAAGCTCATACCTAAGATTAAGGAGAGTTAGACCTTCATGATTACTTCTCCTTCCACTCATTTTAGAAATCAAGGCAACAGAGCTTAATATGCAAAGGTCAGTTCACAAAGGCAATTTCTAAGAAACACATTCCTTTCTTTTTTTTAACAAAGAGCTGGAAAGGATAGAGAAAATGATTATACTGAAATTTAGAAGCCACTCAGAAAAGGAAAACCCAGCAGAGAAATGTGAGGAACATGTAACTGTCATGAAAGATGTTCAGAATTAATCCATTTAACCCTCTCTTCCAAGATCTCATAGTGTTTGTGTAACTTCAGGCCAAGCATCAATAACAGCCAAGCTGATTTATGGTGGTGAAAGATTTTTCCATGAGACCGCTGATGATGGAAGTCAAGTATTAGGAAGACAGAAGCCTCTGTGCAAACCCAGAGTGGTGGGCTGGACAATGTCAAAGGGATGAAAAATGAGGCCACTCTGTGAATGCCCATACCGTGGATGAAGGCAGAGGTAACACACAGAACTTGGGTGTATTTTTGTTCTCTTTCAATCATTTGCAAATGTACATCCTTTGTAACAGGTTTCTTTTGTGCTAATCCCTCAAGGAAATTGCTCCCATTGGTTCTGGTAGATGTGTTTGTAGGTAAATGATACAGAATATGATTTCTTTCGAACACTGGACAAACTCTGTTCTGTAGATTTACTAAAACATACATTTAGCAAGTCAAATTCAGAAACTCAAGTGCAGCAGCTTAGGATTCTGGAATGAGGTCACATGCTGGTCCAAGAGGGTTTGAGTTGCTCTGAATCTTCTTTGTCAGAAGATGCTGTGCATTCGCTGTTATCTACATGAACAATTTCTCAACACTTGGGCCAACGAAACATTAGAAATGCTAATGATTATTAGATGATAGGACTGTCTTCTTCACAGTTATATGGTTACTCTAAAGATAACTGTGCACATTGACCCTTTATAATCAGCCAGAAATAAGAGAACACCTGTAAATATACCTCCTACCACCACACCCACTTTGAATTATGCCCTAGGTTAAACCTAAACACTTCGGGGAAGTGGGAAAGCAAAACATCACCAGGTGGGTGACTGAAACTTTTGTGTGTCTACTTCTAAAGCACGAATCCTTTTTGCTCCCTTTTTCGGTCTTGCTTTACTATATAACAGTTGCTCCTTCCTTTAGTCCAAAAGGAGAGCCATTTCTGAAAGATTTTTCCCTCAACAATGGGGTAAGTTCCATTCTGCTAGGAAGATAGATCCATACCTTGCTCCACCCTTACTCAGAACTAAGCCCAAATTTCACATAGTCCCAGAATATTCCCACGCAAGCACCCAGCCTGTCCAAGCTATCTTGAGCCAATGCTGGATTTTCCACCTTTTACAGGTGCACCTCGAACCCTCTCTCATCTGTGCTTTTTCCTTTAATAAACATATAATCCTACAAACCTCTTAGATAGCCTCATCCACCAGAGGGCAGACAGCAGAAGCAAGAAGAACTACAATCCTGCAGCCTGTGGAACAAAAACCACATTCACAGAAAGAGAGACAAAATGAAAAGGCAGAGGCCTTTGTACCAGATGAAGTAACAAGATAAAACCCCAGAAAAACAACTGAATGAAGTGAAGATAGGCAACCTTCCAGAAAAAGAATTCAGAAAAATGATAGTGAAGATGATCCAGGACCTCGGAAAAAGAATGGAAGCAAAGATCAAGAACATGCAAGAAATGTTTAACAAAGACCTAGAAGAATTAAAGAACAAACAAACAGAGATGAACAATACAATAACTGAAATGAAAACTACAGTAGAAGGAATCAATAGCAGAATAACTGAGGCAGAAGAATGGATAAGTGAACTGGAAGACAGAATGGTGGAATTCACTGCTGTGGAACAGAATAAAGAAAAAAGAATGAAAAGAAACGAAGACAGCCTAAGAGACCTCTGGGACAACATTAAACACAACGACATTCGCATTATAGGGGTCCCAGAAGGAGAAGAGAGAAAGGACCTGAGAAAATATTTGAAGAGGTTATAGTCAAACACTTCCCTAACATGGAAAAGGAAATAGCCACCCAAGTCCAGGAAGTGCAGAGAGTCCCATACAGGATAAACACAAGGAGAAACAGGCCGAGACACATAGTAATCAAACTGGCAAAAATTAAAGACAAAGAAAAATTGTTGAAAGCAGCAAGGGAAAAATGACAAATAACATACAAGGGAACTCCCATAAGGTTAACAGCTTATTTCTCAGCAGAACCTCTAAAAGCCAGAAGGCAGTGACATGATATACTTAAAGTGATGAAAGGGAAGAACCTACAACCAAGATTACCCTACCTGGCAAGGATCTCATTCAGATTTGATGGAGAAATCAAGAGCTTTACAGACAAGAAAAAGCTAAGAGAATTCAGCACCACCAAACCAGCTGTACAACAAATGCTAAAGGAACTTCTCTAAGTGGGAAACACAAGAGAAGAAAAGGACCTACAAAAACAAACCGAAAACAATTAAGAAAATGGTCACAGGAACATACATATCAACAATTACCTTAAACGTGAATGGATTAAATGCCCCAACCAAAAGACACAGGCTTGCTGAATAGATACAAAAACAAGACCCATCTATATGCTGTCTACAAGAGACCCACTTCAGATGTAGTGACACATACAGATTGAAAGTGAGGGGATGGAAAAAGATATTCCATGCAAATGGAAATCAAAAGAAAGCTGGAGTAGCAATACTCATATCAGATAAAATAGACTTTAAAATAAAGAATGTTACAAGAGACAAGGAAGGACACTCCATAATGATCAAGGGATCAATCCAAAAGAAGATATAACAATTATAAATACATATGCACCCAACATAGGAGCACCTCAATACATAGGGCAACTGCTAACAGCTATAAAAGAGGAAATCGGCAATAACACAATAATAGTGGGGGACTTTAGCACCTCACTTACGCCAATGGACAGATCATCCAAAATGAAAGTAAATAAACAGAAGCTTTAAATGACACAATAGACCTGATATTTAATTGATATTTATAGGGCATTCCATCCAAAAACAGCAGGTTACACTTTCTTCTCAAGTGCACACAGAACATTCTCCAGGATAGATCACATCTTGGGTCACAAATCAAGCCTCAGAAAATTTAAGAAAACTGAAATCATATCAAGCATCTTTTCCGACCACAACACTCTGAGGTTAGAAATCAATTACAGGGAAAAAAACATAAAAACCCACAAACACTTGGAAGCTAAACAATATGTTACTAAATAACCAAGAGATCACTGAAAAAATCAAAGAGGAAATCAAAAGATACCTAGAGACAAATGACAATGAAAACACGACGATCCAAAACCTATGGGATGCAGCAAAAACAGTTCTAAGAGGGAAGTTTATAGCAATACAAGCCTACCTCAAGAAACCAGAAAAATCTCAAATAAACAATCTAACCTTACGTCTAAAGGAACTAGAGAAAGAAGAACAAACAAAACCCAAAGTTAGCAGAAGGAAAGAAATCATAAAGATCAGAGCAGAAATAAATGAAATAGAAACAAAGAAAACAATAGCAAAGATCAATAAAACTAAAAGCTGGTTCTTTGAGAAGGTAAACAAAAATTGATAAACCTTTAGCTAGACTTATGAATTAAAAGAGGGAGAGGGGCTTCCCTGGTGGCGCAGTGGTTGGGAGTCCGCCTGCCAGTGCAGGGGACGCAGGTTCGTGCCCCGGTCCGGGAGGATCCCACATGCCATGGAGTGGCTGGGCCCGTGAGCCATGGCCGCTGAGCCTGCGCTCTGCAACGGGAGAGGCCGCAACAGTGAGAGGCCCACGTACCACAAAAAA